>NW_027274828.1:0-79717 GCF_030028105.1 Mobula birostris
CCTCTATATCGCTGGGTATTCGCGCACCTCCGTAGCATCCCCTATATCGCTGTGCCTTCGTGCACCTCACATACCTTCCCCTATATTGCCCTGTATTCGCGCACCTCCCATAACATCCCCTATATCACTGTGCCTTTGCGTACCTTTCATACTTTCCCCTATATCTCCGTGTTTTCATGCACATCTCATAACGTCCCCCTATATCGCTGTGTTTTCATGCACCTCGCATAACTTCCGGTATATCGCCCTGTTTTCGCACACCTCTCATACCTTCTCCTATATCACTGTGTTTTCACGCACCTCTCATAACTTCCCCTATATCGCTGTGTTTTCACACACCTGTCATTGTTTCCCGACTATCGCCGTGTATTCATGCACATCTCATACCGTCCCCTATATCGCTGTGTTTTCGTGCACCTCTCATACATACCCCCATATCGCTGTCTTTTCGCGCATATCCCATAGCTTCACCTTTATCTCTGTGTTATTGCTCACCTCTCACAGCTTCCCCTATATCGCCATGTTTTCGCGCACCTCTCATGTCTTCACCTATATTGCTATGTTTTCACTCCTGTCATTGCTTCCCTTATATCGCTGTGTTTTCTCGTACCTCTGATACATTCCCCTGTATCGCTATGTTTTCGCGCACCTCCATAATTTCCCCTTTATTGCCGTGTTTTCGCGCACGTCCCATAGCGTCGCCTATATCGCTCTGTTTTCGGGCACCTCTCATACCTTCCACTATATTGCCCTGTTTTCGCGCACTTCCCATACCTTAACTTATATCGTCCTGTTTTCCCGCACCTCCCATACCTCCCCTATATCGCTGTATTTTTGCGCACCTCTCATAACTTCCCCTATATTGCCGTGTTTTCATGCACATCTGATAACGTCCCCTATATCGCTGTGTATTCGCGCACCTGCCATAGAATCCACAATATAACTGTGCCTTCGCGTACCTCTCATACCTTCCCCTATATCGCCCTGTTTTCGCTCACTTCCCATAACTTCCCCGATATCGCTGTGTTTTCGTGCACCTCTCATACCTTCAACTATATTGCTGTGTTGTCACCCACCTCTCATAACTTCTCCTATATCACTGTGTTTTTGCACGCCTCTCATAACTTCCCCTATATCATTGTGTTTTCGCGCACCTCTCATGGCTTCCCCAATATCGCCATGTATTCATGCACATCTCATACCGTCCCCTATATCGCTCTGTTTTCGCGCACCTCCCATAGCTTCGCTGACATCAGTATGTTTTCACTCCTCTCATTACTTCCCCTATATCACTGTGTTTTCGTGCACGTCCCATAGCGTCCCCTATATCGCTGTGTTTCTTCTTCTTCTTCGCACCTCTGATACATTCCCCTGTATCGCCGTGTTTTCGCGCACATCCCATAGCTTCCACTATATTGCCCTGTTTTTGCACACCTCTCATAGCATCCACTATATCACTGTGTTTTCGCGCACCTCCCATAGCATCCCCTATATTGCTGTGCCTTCGCACACCTCTCATACCTTCCCCTATATCGCCGTTTTCGCGCAACGCCCATACCTTCTCCTATATCGCTGTGTTTTGTGCACCTCTCACACCTCCCCCTATATCGCTGTATTTTCACGCACCTCTCATGCCTTCACCTATATCGCCCTGTTTTCGAGCACCTCCCATAACTTCCGCTATATTGCCGTTTTTACTCACCTCTGATGTCTTCCCCTATATCGCCGTGTCTTCATACAAATCTCATACTGTCCCCTATATCGCCGTGTTTTCGCGCACCTCTCATAGCTTCCCCTATATCGCTGTGTTTTCATGCACATCTCATAATGTCCCGTATATCGCTGTGTATTCATGCATCTCACATAGCATCCCCTATATTGCTGTGCCTTGCGCACCTCTCATACCTTCCCTAATATCACTGCGTTTTCATGCAGATCTCATCACGTCCCCAATATCGCTTTGTTTTTGTGCACCTCTCATACCTCCCCCTATATCGCTGTGCCTTGCGCACCTCTCATACCTTCCCCTATATAGCTGTCTTTTCGCGCACATCCCATAGATTCACCTTTATCGCTGTGTTATTGCTCACCTCTCATATCTTCCCCTATATCGCCGTGTTTTTGCGCACCTCTCATAACTTACCCTATATCGCCGTGTTGTTATGCACATCTCATAATTTCCTCTATATCGCTGTGTATTCGCGCACCTCCCATAGCATCCCTTATATCGCTGTGCCTTCGCGCACCTCTCATACCTTCCCAAATATCGCCCTGTTTTAGCGCACCTCCCATTCCTTCACCTATATCACTGTTTTCGTGCACCTCTCAAACCTTCTCCTATATCGCTGTGCCTTCGTGCACCTCTCATACCTTCCCCTATATTGCCGTGTTTTCATGCAGATCTCATAACGTCCCCTATATCGCTAGGTTTTCATGCACCTCTCATACCTTCCCTAATATCGCTGCGTTTTCATGCACATCTCATCACGTCCCCTGTAACGCTGGGTATTCACGCACCTCCCATAGCATCCCCTATATCGCTGTGCCTTGCGCACCTCTCATACCTTCCCCTATATCGCTGTCTTTACACGCACATCCCATAGATTCAACTTTATCGCTGTGTTATTGCACACCTCTCACACCTTCCCCTATATCGCCGTGTTTTCGCGCACCTCTCATGTCTTCACCTATATCACTGTGTTTTCGCGCACATTCCATAGAATCCCCTATATTGCTGTGCCTTCGCATACCTCTCATAACTTCATCTATATCGCCCTGTTTCGCGCACCTCCCATTCCTTCACCTATATCGCCCTGTTTTCGCGCACCTCGCATGTCTTCACCTATATCGCTATGTTTTCGCTCCTATCATTACTTCCCCTATATCGCTGTGTTTTCTCGCAACTCTGATGCATTCTCCTGTATTGCATGTTTTCGCGCAACTCTTGCAATTTCCCCTATATCGCCGTGTTCTCGCACACCTCTCATACCTTCCCCTATGTCACTGCTTTTTTGCGCATGTACCATAGCGTCCCCTATATCGCTGTGTTTTCTCGCACCTCTGATACATTCCCCTGTATCGCCGTGTTTTCGCGCACATCCCATAGGTTCCACTATATTGCCCTGTTTTTGCGCACCTCTCATGTCTTCCACTATATCACGGTGTTTTCGCGCACTCTCATAGCATCCCCTATATCGCTGTGCCTTCGAGTACTTTTCATAACTTCCCCTATATCGCCCTGTTTTCGCGCACCTCCCATACCTTCCCCAATAGCGCTATGTTTTCGTGCACCTCTCATACCTTCCCTTATATCGCTGTGTTTTCATGCACCTCTCATAACCTTCTCCTATATCACTGTATTTTTGCGCAGCTCTTATACCTTCCTCTCTATTGCCGTGTTATCATGCACATCTCATAACGCCCCCTATATCGTTGTGTATTCGCGCAGATCCATAGCATCCCTTATAATGCTGTGCGTTCGCGCACCTCTCATACCTTCCCCTATATCGCCCCGTTTTCGCGCACCTTCCATACCTTCCTCTATATCGCTGTGTTTTCATGCACCTCTCATACCCCCCCCATATCGCTGTGATTTTACACACCTCTCATAACTTCTCCTATATCGCTGTGTTTTGTGCACCTCTCATACCTTCCCCTATATAGCTGTCTTTTCGCGCACATCCCATAGATTCACCTTTATCGCTGTGTTATTGCTCACCTCTCGTAACTTACCCTATATCGCCGTGTTGTTATGCACATCTCATAACGTCCTCTATATCGCTGTGTACTCACGCACCTCCCATAGCATCCCTTATATCGCTGTGCCTTCGCGCACCTCTCATACCTTCCCAAATATTGCCGTTTTCACGCACCTCCCTTTCCTTCACCTATATCGCTTTTTTCGTGCACCTCTCATACCTTCTCCTATATCGCTGTGCCTTCGCGCACCTCTTATACCTTCCCCTATATCGCCGTGTTTTCATGCACATCTCATAAAGTCCCCTTTATCGCTAGGTTTTCACGCACCTCTCATAACTTCCCCTATATCGCCCTGTTTTCGAACTCCCCTCATACCTTCCCCTCTATCAATGTGTTTTCACGCTGCTCTCATACCTTCGCCTATATCGCTGTGTTTTCACACACCCCTCGTGACTTCCCGACTATCGCCGTCTACTCATGCACATTTCATAGCTTTCCCTATATCGCTGTGTTTTCGCGCACCTCTCATACCTTCCCCTATATCGATGTATATTTGCGCACATCTCATAACGTCCCCTATATCACTGTGTATTCGCGCACATCCCATAGCATCCCTTATAATGCTGTGCCTTCACGCACCTCTCATACCTCCCCCTATATCGCCCCGTTTTCGCGCACCTTCCATACCTTCCCCGATATCGCTGTGTTTTCATGCTCCTCATACCTCCCCCTATATCACTGTGTTTTCACACACCTCTCATAACTTCTCCTATATCGCTGTGTTTTTGTGCACCTCTCATATATTCCCTAATATCACTGCGTTTTCATGCACATCTCATCACGTCCCCTATATCGCTGTGTTTTCGTGCACCTCTCATACCTTCCCCTATATCGCCGTGTTTTCATGCACATCTCATAACATCCTCTATATCGCTAGGTTTTCATGCACTTCTCATAATTTCCTCTATATCGCCCTGTTTTCGCGCTCCTCTAATACCTTCTCCTATATCACTGTGTTTTCACGCAGCTCTCATACCTTCCCCTATATCGCTTTGTTTTCACACACCTCTCATGGCTTCCCGACTATCACCGTGTATTCATGCACATCTCATAGCTTCCCCTATATCGCTGTGTTTTCGCGCACCTCCCATAGCTTCGCCTACATCGCTGTTTTCGTGCACCTCTCATACCTTCCCCTATATCGATGTATTTTTGCGCAGATCTCATAATGTCCCCTTTATCGCTGTGTTATTGCTCACCTCTCATAGCTTCCCCTATATCGCCCTGTTTTCGCACTCCTCTCATGCATTCCCGTATATCGCTGTGTTTTTGCACACCTCTCATACCTTCCCCAATATCTCCATGTTTTCATGCACATCTCATAACGTCCGCAATGTCGCTGGGTTTTCACGCACCACTCATAACTTCCCCTCTATCGCCCTGTTTTCGCGCTCCTCTCATACCTTCCCCTATATCACTGTGCTTTCACACAGCTCTCATACCTTCCCCTATATCGCTGTGTTTTCGCGCATCTCGCATGTCTTCACGTATATCGCTATGTTTTCGCTCCTATCATTACTTCCCCTATATCGCTGTGTTTTCTCGCACCTCTGATACATTCTCCTGTATTGCCATGTTTTCGCGCACCTCTTACAATTTCCCCTATATCGCCGTGTTCTCGCACACCTCTCATACCTTCCCCATATCACTGTTTTTTTGCGCATGTCCCATAGCATCCCCTATATCGCTGTGTTTTCTCGCACCACTGACACATTCCCCTGTATCGCCGTGGTTTCGTGTACATCCCATAGTTTCCACTATATTGCCCTGTTTTTGCGCACCTCTCATGGCTTCCCCTATATCACGGTGTTTTCGCGCACCTCTCATAGCATCCCCTAGATCGCTGTCCTTCGCGCACATCTCATAACTTCCCCTATATCGCCCTGTTTTCACGCACCTCCCATACCTTCCCCAATATCGCTGTATTTTCGTGCACCTCTCATACCTTCCCTTATGTCGCTGTGTTTTCACACACCTCTCATAACTTCTCCTAACTCGCTCTATATTTGCGCAGTTCTTATACCTTCCCCTATACTGCCGTGTTTTCATGCACATCTCATAACGTCTCCTATTTCTCTGTGTATTCACGCACCTCCCATAGCATCCCCTACATCGCTGTGCCTTCGCGCACCGCTCATACCTTCCCCTATATCGCCCTGTTTCCCGCGCACCTCCCATGGCTTCGCATACATCGCTGTGTTATTGCTTACCTCTCATAGCTTCCCCTATATCGCCGTGTTTTCGCGCACCTCTCATGTCTTCACCTATATCGCTGTGTTTCAGCTCCTCTCATTACTTCCCCATATCGCTTTGTGTTCTCGCACTTCTAATACTGTTCCCTGTATCAACGTGTTTTTGCTCAACTCTCATAATTCCACCTATATCGCCGTGTTCTCGCACACCTCTCATATCTTCCCCTATATCACTGTGCTTTCGCGCACGTCCAATGGCGTCCCCTATATCGCTGTGTTTTCACACACCTCTCATAACTTCCCCTATATCACCCTGCTTTCGAGCACCTCCCATACCTTCCCCTATATCGCTGTGTTTTCGTGTACCTCTCATACCTCCCCCTATATTGCTGTGTTTTCACGCACCTCCTACACCTTCCCTTATATCGCTGCATTTTCGTGTACTTCTCATACCTCCCCCTATGTCGTTGTGTTTTCACGCACCTCTCATAACTTCTCCTATATTTCTGTATTTTTGCGCACCTCTCATAACTTTCCCTATATCGCCGTGATTTTATGCACATCTCATAACGTCCCCTATATTGCTGTGCATTCGCGCACCTCCCATAGCATCCCCTTTATCGCTGTGCCTTTGCACACCTCTCATACCTTCCCCTATATCGCACAGTTTTCGCGCACCTCCGATTCCTTCCCCTATAC
Source organism: Mobula birostris (assembly GCF_030028105.1). NCBI lineage: Eukaryota > Metazoa > Chordata > Chondrichthyes > Myliobatiformes > Myliobatidae > Mobula > Mobula birostris. The sequence goes on from NW_027274828.1 coordinate 6,651, forward strand.
CGCTGTGTTTTCGTGCACCTTTCATAACTTCCCCTATATCGCTGTGTTTTCACACACCTCTCATAACTTCTCCTATATCACCCTGTTTTCGCGCACCTCCGATTCCTTCCCCTATATCGCTGTGTTTTCGTGCACCTGTCATACCTTCCCCTATATCGCCGTGTGGTTATGCACATCTCATAACGTCCTCTATATCGCTGTGTATTCGCGCACCTCCCATAGCTTCCCTTATATCGCTGTGCTTTCGCGCACCTCTCATACCTTCCCAAATATCGCCCTGTTTTCGCGCACCTCCCATTCCTTCACCTATATCGCTGTTTTCATGCACCTCTCATGCATTCCCGTATACCGCTGTGTTTTTGCACACCTCTCATACCTTCCCCAATATCACCGTGTTTTCATGCACATCTCATAACATCCCCAATGTCGCTGGGTTTTCACGCACCTCTCATAACCTCCCCTCTATCGCCCTGTTTTCGCGCTCCTCTCATACCTTCCCCTATATCACTGTGCTTTCACGCAGCTCTCATACCTTCCCCTATATCGTCGTGTTTTCGCGCATCTCGCATGTCTTCACGTATATCGCTATGTTGTCGCTCCTATCATTACTTCCCCTCTATCGCTGTGTTTTCTCGCACCTCTGATACATTCTCCTGTATTGCCATGTTTTCGCACACCTCTTACAATTTCCCCTATATCGCCGTGTTCTCGCACACCTCTCATACCTTCCCCTATATCACTGTTTTTTTGCGCATGTCCCATAGCGTCCCCTATATCGCTGTGCCTTCGCACACCGCTCATACCTTCCCCTATATTGCCCTGTTTCCCGCGCACCTCCCATGGCTTCGCATACATCGCTGTGCCTTCGTGCACCTCTCAGACCTTCCCCTATATAGCCCTGTTTTCGCGCACCTCCTATACCTTCCCTTATATCGCTGCGTTTTCGTGCACCTCTCATACCTTCCCCTATATGGCTGTGTTTTCATGCACATCTCATAACGTCCCCTATATCGCTGTGTATTTGTGCACCTCCCATTCCTTCCCGAATATATCTGTGCTTTCGTGCACCTTTCATATCTTCCCCTATATCGCTGTGTATTCACGCACCTCCCATAGCATCCCCTATATCGCTGTGCCTTGCGCACTTCTCATAGCTTCCCCTATATCGCTGTCTTTTCGCGCACATTCCATAGATTCACCTTTATCGCTGTGTTATTGCTCACCTCTCATAGCTTCCCCTGTATCACCGTGTTTTTGCTCACCTCTCATGTCTTCACCTAGATCGCTATGTTTTCGCTCCTCTCAATACTTCCCCTATATCGCTGTGTTTTCTTGCACATCTGATACATTCTCCCGTATCGCCGTGTTTTCGCACACCTCTCATAATTTCCCCTATATCGCCGTGTTCTCGCACACCTCTCATACCTTACCCTATATCACTGTGTTTTCGCGCACGTCCCATTGCATCCCCTATATCGCTGTGTTTTCGCGCACATCCCATAGCTTCCACTATATTGTCCTGTTTTCGTGCACCTCTCATGTAATCCACTACATCGCTGTGTTTTCTGGCACCTGTGATGCATTCCCCTGTAACGCCAAGTTTTCGCGCACCTCTCATACTTACCGCTATATCGCTGTGTTTACGCGCACCTCTCATACCTCCCTCTATATCGCCATGTTTTTATGCACATCTCATACCGTCTCCTATATAGCTGTGTTTTCGCGCACCTCTCTTAACTTCTCCTGTATCGCTGTGATTATGCACACCTCTCATACATTCCCCAATATCGTTGTGTTTTCAGGCACCTCTCATGGATTTCCCAATGTCGCCGTGTATTCATGCACATCTCATACCGTCCCCTATATCGCTGTGTTTTGGCGCACCTTCCATAGCTTCGCCTACATCGCTGTTTTCGCGCACATCCCATAGCTTCACTTTGATCGCTGTGTTATAGCTCACCTCTCATAGATTACCCTATATCTCTGTGTTTTCGCGCACCTCGCATGTCTTCACTTATGTCGCTATGTTTTCGCTCCTATCATTACTTCCCCTATATCGCTGTGTTTTCTCGCACATCTGATACATTCTCCTGTATTGCCATGTTTTCGCGCACCTCTTACCATTTCCCCTATATCGCCATGTTCTCGCACACCTCTCATACCTTCCCCTATATCACTGTTTTTTTGCGCATGTCCCTTAGCATCCCCTATATCGCTTTGTTTTCTCGCACCTCTGATACATTCCCCTGTATCGCCGTGGTTTCGCGCACATCCCATAGGTTCCACTATATTGCCCTGTTTTTGCATACCTCTCATGTGTTCCCCTATATTACGGTGTTATCGCGCACCTCTCATAGCTTCGCCTGTATTGCTGTGCCTTCGCGCACCTCCCATACCTTCCCCAATATTGCTGTGTTTTCGTGCACCTCTCATACCTTCCCTTATATCGCTGTGTTTTCAAGCACCTCTCATAACTTCTCCTATATCACTGTATTTTTGCGCAGCTCTCATACCTTCCTCTATATTGCCGTGTTTTCATGCACATCTCATAACTTCCCCTATATCGCCCTGTTTTCGCACTCCTCTCATACCTTCCCCTATATCAATGTGTTTTCACGTTGCTCTCATACCTTCCCCTATATCGCTGTGTTTTCGCACACCTCTCATGGCTTCCCGACTATCACCGTGTACTCATGCACATCTCATAGCTTTCCCTATATCGCTGTGTTTTCGCGCACCTCTCATACCTTCCACTATATCGATGTATTTTTGCGCACATCTCATAACGTCCCCTATATCGCTGAGTATTCGCGCACGTCCCATACCATCCCCAATATCACTGTGCCTTCGCGCACCTCTCATGCATTCCCGTATATTGCTGTGTTTTTGCACACCTCTCATACCTTCCCCATTATCACCGTGTTTTCATGCACATCTCATAACGTCCCCAATGTCGCTGGGTTTTCACGCATTTCTCATAACTTCCCCTATATCGCCCTGTTTTCGCGCTCCTCTCATATCTTCCCCAATATCACTGTGTTTTCACGCAGCTCTCATACCTTCCCCTATATCGCTGTGTTTTCGCACACCTCTCATGGCTTCCCGACTATCGCCGTGTATTCATGCACATCTCATACCTTCCCCTATATCGCTGTGTATTCACGCACCTCCCATAGAATCCCCTATATCGCTGTGCCTTGCACACCTCCCATACCTCCCCCTATATCGCTGTCTTTTCGCACAAATCCCATAGATTCAACTTTATCACTGTGTTATTGCACACCTCTCAGAGCTTCCCCTATATCGCCGTGTTTTTGTTCACCTTTCATAGCTTCCCCTATATCGCCGTGTTTTCGCGCACGTCTCATGTCTTCACCTAGATCGCTATGTTTTCGCTCCTCTCATTACTTCCCCTATATCGCTGTGTTTTCTCGCACCTCTCATACATTCCCCTATATTGCCGTGTTTTCATGCATATCTCATAACGTCCCCTATATCACTGTGTAGTCGCGCACCTCCCATAGCATCCCATATATTGCTGTGCCTTCGCACACCTCTCATACCTTCCCCTATATCGCCCTGTTTTCGCACACCTCTCATACCTTCCCCTATATCGCTGTGTTTTCACGCACCTCTCATAACTTCTCCTATGTTGCTGCATTTTTGCGCACCTCTCATAACTTCCCCTATATCGCTGTGTTTTTATGGACATCTCATAACGTCCTCTATATCACTGTGTAGTCACGCACCTTCCATTGCCTCCCACATATTGCTGTGCCTTCGCGCACTTCTCATACATTCGCCTATATCGCCATGTTTTCGCACACTTCCCATTCATTCTCCTATGTCGCTGTGCTTTTGTGAACCTCTCATACCTTCCCTAATATCGCTGCGTTTTCATGCACATATCATAACGTCCCGTATATCGCTGTGTATTCACGCACATCCCATAGCATCCCCTATATCACTGTGCCTTGCGCACCTCTTATAACTTCCCCTATATAGCTGTGTTTTTGCACACATCCCATAGATTCACCGTTATCGCTGTGTTATTGCTCACCTCTCATAGCTTCCCCTATATCGCCGTGTTTTTGCTCACCTCTCATAGCTTCCACTATATTGTCCTGCTTTCACGCACCTCTCATGTCTTCCCCTATATCACTGTGTTTTCGCGAACTTCCCATAGCATCCCCTATATTACTGTGTCTTCGCACTCATCTCATACCTTCCCCTATATCGCCCTGTTTTCAAGCACCTCCCATACCTTCCCCTATATCGCTGTGTATTCGTGCACATTTCATACCTCCTCCTATATCGCTGTGTTTTCACTCACCTCTCATAACTTCTCATATATTGCTGTATTTTTGCGCACCTCTCATAACTTCCCCTATATCGCCGTGTTTTTATGCACATCTCATAACGTCCCCTATATCGCTGTGTATTCGCGCACCTCCCATAGAATCCCCTATATCGCTGTGCCTTCGTGCACCTCTCATACCTTCCCCTATATCGCTGTCTTTTCGCGCACATCCCATAGATTCAACTTTATCACTGTATTATTGCACATCTCTCACAGCTTCCCCTATATCGCCGTGTTTTTGCTCACCTCTCATAGCTTCCCCTATATCGCCGTGTTTTCGCGCACCTCTCATGTCTTCACTAAGATCGCTATGTTTTCGCTCCTCTCATTACTTCCCCTATATCGCTGTGTTTTCTCGCACCTCTGATACATTCTCCCATATCGCCGTGTTTTCGCGCTCCTCTCATTACTTCCCCTATATCGCTGTGTTTTCTCGCACCTCTGATACATTCTCCCATATCGCCGTGTCTTCGCGCACATCTCATAACGTCCCCTATATCGCTGTGCTTTCTCGCACCTCTGATACATTCCACTGTATCGCTGTGTTTTCGCGCACCTCTCATAATTTCCCCTATATCGCCGTGTTTTCGCGCACCTCTCATTCCTTCCCCTATATCGCTGTGTTTTCGTGCACCTCTCATACCTTCCCCTATATTGCTGTGTTTTCACACACCTCTCATAACTTCTCTTATATCGCTGTGTTTTTGTTCACCTCTTATATCATCCCTAATATCACTGCGTTTTAATGCACATCTCATAACGTCCCCTATATCGCTGTGTATTCACGCACCTCCCATAGCATCCCCTATATCGCTGTACCTTCCCCTATATCGCTGTCTTTTCGTGCACATCCCATAGATTCAACTTTATCGCTGTGTTATTGCACACCTCTCACAGCTTCCCCTCTATCGCCGTGTTTTTGCTCACCTTTCATAGCTTCCCCTATATTGCCGTGTTTTCGCACACCTCTCATTTCTTCACCTAGATCGCTATGTTTTCGCTCCTCTCATTTCTTCCCCTATATCGCTGTGTTTTCTCGCACCTCTGATACATTCTCCCATATCGCCGTGTTTTCGCACACGTCTCATACCTTCCCCATATCGCCCTGTTTTCGCGCACCTCTCATACCTTCCTCTATATCGCTGTGTTTTCGCGCACCTCTCATTTCTTCACCTAGATCGCTATGTTTTCGCTCCTCTCATTTCTTCCCCTATATCGCTGTGTTTTCTCGCACCTCTGATACATTCTCCCATATCGCCGTGTTTTCGCACACGTCTCATACCTTCCCCATATCGCCCTGTTTTCGCGCACCTCTCATACCTTCCCCTATATCGCTGTGTTTTCACGCACCTCTCATAACTTCTCCTATATTGCTGCATTTTTGTGCACCTCTCATAACTTCCCCTATATCGCCGTGTTTTCATGCACATCTCATAACGTCCTCTATATCGCTGGGTATTCGCGCACCTCCCGTAGCATCCCCTATATCGCTGTGCCTTCGTGCACCTCACATACCTTCCCCTATATTGCCCTGTATTCGCGCACCTCCCATAACATCCCCTATATCACTGTGCCTTTGCGTACCTTTCATACTTTCCCCTATATCTCCGTGTTTTCATGCACATCTCATAACGTCCCCTATATCGCTGTGTTTTCATGCACCTCGCATAACTTCCGGTATATCGCCCTGTTTTCGCACACCTCTCATACCTTCTCCTATATCACTGTGTTTTCACGCACCTCTCATAACTTCCCCTATATCGCTGTGTTTTCACACACCTGTCATTGTTTCCCGACTATCGCCGTGTATTCATGCACATCTCATACCGTCCCCTATATCGCTGTGTTTTCGTGCACCTCTCATACATACCCCCATATCGCTGTCTTTTCGCGCATATCCCATAGCTTCACCTTTATCTCTGTGTTATTGCTCACCTCTCACAGCTTCCCCTATATCGCCATGTTTTCGCGCACCTCTCATGTCTTCACCTATATTGCTATGTTTTCACTCCTGTCATTGCTTCCCTTATATCGCTGTGTTTTCTCGTACCTCTGATACATTCCCCTGTATCGCTATGTTTTCGCGCACCTCCATAATTTCCCCTTTATTGCCGTGTTTTCGCGCACGTCCCATAGCGTCGCCTATATCGCTCTGTTTTCGGGCACCTCTCATACCTTCCACTATATTGCCCTGTTTTCGCGCACTTCCCATACCTTAACTTATATCGTCCTGTTTTCCCGCACCTCCCATACCTCCCCTATATCGCTGTATTTTTGCGCACCTCTCATAACTTCCCCTATATTGCCGTGTTTTCATGCACATCTGATAACGTCCCCTATATCGCTGTGTATTCGCGCACCTGCCATAGAATCCACAATATAACTGTGCCTTCGCGTACCTCTCATACCTTCCCCTATATCGCCCTGTTTTCGCTCACTTCCCATAACTTCCCCGATATCGCTGTGTTTTCGTGCACCTCTCATACCTTCAACTATATTGCTGTGTTGTCACCCACCTCTCATAACTTCTCCTATATCACTGTGTTTTTGCACGCCTCTCATAACTTCCCCTATATCATTGTGTTTTTGCGCACCTCTCATGGCTTCCCCAATATCGCCATGTATTCATGCACATCTCATACCGTCCCCTATATCGCTCTGTTTTCGCGCACCTCCCATAGCTTCGCTGACATCAGTATGTTTTCACTCCTCTCATTACTTCCCCTATATCACTGTGTTTTCGTGCACGTCCCATAGCGTCCCCTATATCGCTGTGTTTTCTCGCACCTCTGATACATTCCCCTGTATCGCCGTGTTTTCGCGCACATCCCATAGCTTCCACTATATTGCCCTGTTTTTGCACACCTCTCATAGCATCCACTATATCACTGTGTTTTCGCGCACCTCCCATAGCATCCCCTATATTGCTGTGCCTTCGCACACCTCTCATACCTTCCCCTGTATCGCCGTTTTCGCGCAACGCCCATACCTTCTCCTATATCGCTGTGTTTTGTGCACCTCTCACACCTCCCCCTATATCGCTGTATTTTCACGCACCTCTCATGCCTTCACCTATATCGCCCTGTTTTCGAGCACCTCCCATAACTTCCGCTATATTGCCGTTTTTACTCACCTCTGATGTCTTCCCCTATATCGCCGTGTCTTCATACAAATCTCATACTGTCCCCTATATCGCCGTGTTTTCGCGCACCTCTCATAGCTTCCCCTATATCGCTGTGTTTTCATGCACATCTCATAATGTCCCGTATATCGCTGTGTATTCATGCATCTCACATAGCATCCCCTATATTGCTGTGCCTTGCGCACCTCTCATACCTTCCCTAATATCACTGCGTTTTCATGCAGATCTCATCACGTCCCCAATATCGCTTTGTTTTTGTGCACCTCTCATACCTCCCCCTATATCGCTGTGCCTTGCGCACCTCTCATACCTTCCCCTATATAGCTGTCTTTTCGCGCACATCCCATAGATTCACCTTTATCGCTGTGTTATTGCTCACCTCTCATATCTTCCCCTATATCGCCGTGTTTTTGCGCACCTCTCATAACTTACCCTATATCGCCGTGTTGTTATGCACATCTCATAATTTCCTCTATATCGCTGTGTATTCGCGCACCTCCCATAGCATCCCTTATATCGCTGTGCCTTCGCGCACCTCTCATACCTTCCCAAATATCGCCCTGTTTTAGCGCACCTCCCATTCCTTCACCTATATCACTGTTTTCGTGCACCTCTCAAACCTTCTCCTATATCGCTGTGCCTTCGTGCACCTCTCATACCTTCCCCTATATTGCCGTGTTTTCATGCAGATCTCATAACGTCCCCTATATCGCTAGGTTTTCATGCACCTCTCATACCTTCCCTAATATCGCTGCGTTTTCATGCACATCTCATCACGTCCCCTGTAACGCTGGGTATTCACGCACCTCTCATACCTTCCCCTATATCGCTGTCTTTACACGCACATCCCATAGATTCAACTTTATCGCTGTGTTATTGCACACCTCTCACACCTTCCCCTATATCGCCGTGTTTTCGCGCACCTCTCATGTCTTCACCTATATCACTGTGTTTTCGCGCACATTCCATAGAATCCCCTATATTGCTGTGCCTTCGCATACCTCTCATAACTTCATCTATATCGCCCTGTTTCGCGCACCTCCCATTCCTTCACCTATATCGCCCTGTTTTCGCGCACCTCGCATGTCTTCACCTATATCGCTATGTTTTCGCTCCTATCATTACTTCCCCTATATCGCTGTGTTTTCTCGCAACTCTGATGCATTCTCCTGTATTGCATGTTTTCGCGCAACTCTTGCAATTTCCCCTATATCGCCGTGTTCTCGCACACCTCTCATACCTTCCCCTATGTCACTGCTTTTTTGCGCATGTACCATAGCGTCCCCTATATCGCTGTGTTTTCTCGCACCTCTGATACATTCCCCTGTATCGCCGTGTTTTCGCGCACATCCCATAGGTTCCACTATATTGCCCTGTTTTTGCGCACCTCTCATGTCTTCCACTATATCACGGTGTTTTCGCGCACTCTCATAGCATCCCCTATATCGCTGTGCCTTCGAGTACTTTTCATAAATTCCCCTATATCGCCCTGTTTTCGCGCACCTCCCATACCTTCCCCAATAGCGCTATGTTTTCGTGCACCTCTCATACCTTCCCTTATATCGCTGTGTTTTCATGCACCTCTCATAACTTCTCCTATATCACTGTATTTTTGCGCAGCTCTTATACCTTCCTCTCTATTGCCGTGTTATCATGCACATCTCATAACGCCCCCTATATCGTTGTGTATTCGCGCAGATCCCATAGCATCCCTTATAATGCTGTGCGTTCGCGCACCTCTCATACCTTCCCCTATATCGCCCCGTTTTCGCGCACCTTCCATACCTTCCTCTATATCGCTGTGTTTTCATGCACCTCTCATACCCCCCCCATATCGCTGTGATTTTACACACCTCTCATAACTTCTCCTATATCGCTGTGTTTTTGTGCACCTCTCATACCTTCCCCTATATAGCTGTCTTTTCGCGCACATCCCATAGATTCACCTTTATCGCTGTGTTATTGCTCACCTCTCGTAACTTACCCTATATCGCCGTGTTGTTATGCACATCTCATAACGTCCTCTATATCGCTGTGTACTCACGCACCTCCCATAGCATCCCTTATATCGCTGTGCCTTCGCGCACCTCTCATACCTTCCCAAATATTGCCGTTTTCACGCACCTCCCTTTCCTTCACCTATATCGCTTTTTTCGTGCACCTCTCATACCTTCTCCTATATCGCTGTGCCTTCGCGCACCTCTTATACCTTCCCCTATATCGCCGTGTTTTCATGCACATCTCATAAAGTCCCCTTTATCGCTAGGTTTTCACGCACCTCTCATAACTTCCCCTATATCGCCCTGTTTTCGAACTCCCCTCATACCTTCCCCTCTATCAATGTGTTTTCACGCTGCTCTCATACCTTCGCCTATATCGCTGTGTTTTCGCACACCCCTCGTGACTTCCCGACTATCGCCGTCTACTCATGCACATTTCATAGCTTTCCCTATATCGCTGTGTTTTCGCGCACCTCTCATACCTTCCCCTATATCGATGTATATTTGCGCACATCTCATAACGTCCCCTATATCACTGTGTATTCGCGCACATCCCATAGCATCCCTTATAATGCTGTGCCTTCACGCACCTCTCATACCTCCCCCTATATCGCCCCGTTTTCGCGCACCTTCCATACCTTCCCCGATATCGCTGTGTTTTCATGCTCCTCTCATACCTCCCCCTATATCACTGTGTTTTCACACACCTCTCATAACTTCTCCTATATCGCTGTGTTTTTGTGCACCTCTCATATATTCCCTAATATCACTGCGTTTTCATGCACATCTCATCACGTCCCCTATATCGCTGTGTTTTCGTGCACCTCTCATACCTTCCCCTATATCGCCGTGTTTTCATGCACATCTCATAACATCCTCTATATCGCTAGGTTTTCATGCACTTCTCATAATTTCCTCTATATCGCCCTGTTTTCGCGCTCCTCTAATACCTTCTCCTATATCACTGTGTTTTCACGCAGCTCTCATACCTTCCCCTATATCGCTTTGTTTTCACACACCTCTCATGGCTTCCCGACTATCACCGTGTATTCATGCACATCTCATAGCTTCCCCTATATCGCTGTGTTTTCGCGCACCTCCCATAGCTTCGCCTACATCGCTGTTTTCGTGCACCTCTCATACCTTCCCCTATATCGATGTATTTTTGCGCAGATCTCATAATGTCCCCTTTATCGCTGTGTTATTGCTCACCTCTCATAGCTTCCCCTATATCGCCCTGTTTTCGCACTCCTCTCATGCATTCCCGTATATCGCTGTGTTTTTGCACACCTCTCATACCTTCCCCAATATCTCCATGTTTTCATGCACATCTCATAACGTCCGCAATGTCGCTGGGTTTTCACGCACCACTCATAACTTCCCCTCTATCGCCCTGTTTTCGCGCTCCTCTCATACCTTCCCCTATATCACTGTGCTTTCACACAGCTCTCATACCTTCCCCTATATCGCTGTGTTTTCGCGCATCTCGCATGTCTTCACGTATATCGCTATGTTTTCGCTCCTATCATTACTTCCCCTATATCGCTGTGTTTTCTCGCACCTCTGATACATTCTCCTGTATTGCCATGTTTTCGCGCACCTCTTACAATTTCCCCTATATCGCCGTGTTCTCGCACACCTCTCATACCTTCCCCATATCACTGTTTTTTTGCGCATGTCCCATAGCGTCCCCTATATCGCTGTGTTTTCTCGCACCACTGATACATTCCCCTGTATCGCCGTGGTTTCGTGTACATCCCATAGTTTCCACTATATTGCCCTGTTTTTGCGCACCTCTCATGGCTTCCCCTATATCACGGTGTTTTCGCGCACCTCTCATAGCATCCCCTAGATCGCTGTCCTTCGCGCACATCTCATAACTTCCCCTATATCGCCCTGTTTTCACGCACCTCCCATACCTTCCCCAATATCGCTGTATTTTCGTGCACCTCTCATACCTTCCCTTATGTCGCTGTGTTTTCACACACCTCTCATAACTTCTCCTAACTCGCTCTATATTTGCGCAGTTCTTATACCTTCCCCTATACTGCCGTGTTTTCATGCACATCTCATAACGTCTCCTATTTCTCTGTGTATTCACGCACCTCCCATAGCATCCCCTACATCGCTGTGCCTTCGCGCACCGCTCATACCTTCCCCTATATCGCCCTGTTTCCCGCGCACCTCCCATGGCTTCGCATACATCGCTGTGTTATTGCTTACCTCTCATAGCTTCCCCTATATCGCCGTGTTTTCGCGCACCTCTCATGTCTTCACCTATATCGCTGTGTTTCAGCTCCTCTCATTACTTCCCCATATCGCTTTGTGTTCTCGCACTTCTAATACTGTTCCCTGTATCAACGTGTTTTTGCTCAACTCTCATAATTCCACCTATATCGCCGTGTTCTCGCACACCTCTCATATCTTCCCCTATATCACTGTGCTTTCGCGCACGTCCAATGGCGTCCCCTATATCGCTGTGTTTTCACACACCTCTCATAACTTCCCCTATATCACCCTGCTTTCGAGCACCTCCCATACCTTCCCCTATATCGCTGTGTTTTCGTGTACCTCTCATACCTCCCCCTATATTGCTGTGTTTTCACGCACCTCCTACACCTTCCCTTATATCGCTGCATTTTCGTGTACTTCTCATACCTCCCCCTATGTCGTTGTGTTTTCACGCACCTCTCATAACTTCTCCTATATTTCTGTATTTTTGCGCACCTCTCATAACTTTCCCTATATCGCCGTGATTTTATGCACATCTCATAACGTCCCCTATATTGCTGTGCATTCGCGCACCTCCCATAGCATCCCCTTTATCGCTGTGCCTTTGCACACCTCTCATACCTTCCCCTATATCGCACAGTTTTCGCGCACCTCCGATTCCTTCCCCTATACCGCTGTGTTTTCGTGCACCTTTCATAACTTCCCCTATATCGCTGTGTTTTCACACACCTCTCATAACTTCTCCTATATCACCCTGTTTTCGCGCACCTCCGATTCCTTCCCCTATATCGCTGTGTTTTCGTGCACCTGTCATACCTTCCCCTATATCGCCGTGTGGTTATGCACATCTCATAACGTCCTCTATATCGCTGTGTATTCGCGCACCTCCCATAGCTTCCCTTATATCGCTGTGCTTTCGCGCACCTCTCATACCTTCCCAAATATCGCCCTGTTTTCGCGCACCTCCCATTCCTTCACCTATATCGCTGTTTTCATGCACCTCTCATGCATTCCCGTATACCGCTGTGTTTTTGCACACCTCTCATACCTTCCCCAATATCACCGTGTTTTCATGCACATCTCATAACATCCCCAATGTCGCTGGGTTTTCACGCACCTCTCATAACCTCCCCTCTATCGCCCTGTTTTCGCGCTCCTCTCATACCTTCCCCTATATCACTGTGCTTTCACGCAGCTCTCATACCTTCCCCTATATCGTCGTGTTTTCGCGCATCTCGCATGTCTTCACGTATATCGCTATGTTGTCGCTCCTATCATTACTTCCCCTCTATCGCTGTGTTTTCTCGCACCTCTGATACATTCTCCTGTATTGCCATGTTTTCGCACACCTCTTACAATTTCCCCTATATCGCCGTGTTCTCGCACACCTCTCATACCTTCCCCTATATCACTGTTTTTTTGCGCATGTCCCATAGCGTCCCCTATATCGCTGTGCCTTCGCACACCGCTCATACCTTCCCCTATATTGCCCTGTTTCCCGCGCACCTCCCATGGCTTCGCATACATCGCTGTGCCTTCGTGCACCTCTCAGACCTTCCCCTATATAGCCCTGTTTTCGCGCACCTCCTATACCTTCCCTTATATCGCTGCGTTTTCGTGCACCTCTCATACCTTCCCCTATATGGCTGTGTTTTCATGCACATCTCATAACGTCCCCTATATCGCTGTGTATTTGTGCACCTCCCATTCCTTCCCGAATATATCTGTGCTTTCGTGCACCTTTCATATCTTCCCCTATATCGCTGTGTATTCACGCACCTCCCATAGCATCCCCTATATCGCTGTGCCTTGCGCACTTCTCATAGCTTCCCCTATATCGCTGTCTTTTCGCGCACATTCCATAGATTCACCTTTATCGCTGTGTTATTGCTCACCTCTCATAGCTTCCCCTGTATCACCGTGTTTTTGCTCACCTCTCATGTCTTCACCTAGATCGCTATGTTTTCGCTCCTCTCAATACTTCCCCTATATCGCTGTGTTTTCTTGCACATCTGATACATTCTCCCGTATCGCCGTGTTTTCGCACACCTCTCATAATTTCCCCTATATCGCCGTGTTCTCGCACACCTCTCATACCTTACCCTATATCACTGTGTTTTCGCGCACGTCCCATTGCATCCCCTATATCGCTGTGTTTTCGCGCACATCCCATAGCTTCCACTATATTGTCCTGTTTTCGTGCACCTCTCATGTAATCCACTACATCGCTGTGTTTTCTGGCACCTGTGATGCATTCCCCTGTAACGCCAAGTTTTCGCGCACCTCTCATACTTACCGCTATATCGCTGTGTTTACGCGCACCTCTCATACCTCCCTCTATATCGCCATGTTTTTATGCACATCTCATACCGTCTCCTATATAGCTGTGTTTTCGCGCACCTCTCTTAACTTCTCCTGTATCGCTGTGATTATGCACACCTCTCATACATTCCCCAATATCGTTGTGTTTTCAGGCACCTCTCATGGATTTCCCAATGTCGCCGTGTATTCATGCACATCTCATACCGTCCCCTATATCGCTGTGTTTTGGCGCACCTTCCATAGCTTCGCCTACATCGCTGTTTTCGCGCACATCCCATAGCTTCACTTTGATCGCTGTGTTATAGCTCACCTCTCATAGATTACCCTATATCTCTGTGTTTTCGCGCACCTCGCATGTCTTCACTTATGTCGCTATGTTTTCGCTCCTATCATTACTTCCCCTATATCGCTGTGTTTTCTCGCACATCTGATACATTCTCCTGTATTGCCATGTTTTCGCGCACCTCTTACCATTTCCCCTATATCGCCATGTTCTCGCACACCTCTCATACCTTCCCCTATATCACTGTTTTTTTGCGCATGTCCCTTAGCATCCCCTATATCGCTTTGTTTTCTCGCACCTCTGATACATTCCCCTGTATCGCCGTGGTTTCGCGCACATCCCATAGGTTCCACTATATTGCCCTGTTTTTGCATACCTCTCATGTGTTCCCCTATATTACGGTGTTATCGCGCACCTCTCATAGCTTCGCCTGTATTGCTGTGCCTTCGCGCACCTCCCATACCTTCCCCAATATTGCTGTGTTTTCGTGCACCTCTCATACCTTCCCTTATATCGCTGTGTTTTCAAGCACCTCTCAGAACTTCTCCTATATCACTGTATTTTTGCGCAGCTCTCATACCTTCCTCTATATTGCCGTGTTTTCATGCACATCTCATAACTTCCCCTATATCGCCCTGTTTTCGCACTCCTCTCATACCTTCCCCTATATCAATGTGTTTTCACGTTGCTCTCATACCTTCCCCTATATCGCTGTGTTTTCGCACACCTCTCATGGCTTCCCGACTATCACCGTGTACTCATGCACATCTCATAGCTTTCCCTATATCGCTGTGTTTTCGCGCACCTCTCATACCTTCCACTATATCGATGTATTTTTGCGCACATCTCATAACGTCCCCTATATCGCTGAGTATTCGCGCACGTCCCATACCATCCCCAATATCACTGTGCCTTCGCGCACCTCTCATGCATTCCCGTATATTGCTGTGTTTTTGCACACCTCTCATACCTTCCCCATTATCATCGTGTTTTCATGCACATCTCATAACGTCCCCAATGTCGCTGGGTTTTCACGCATTTCTCATAACTTCCCCTATATCGCCCTGTTTTCGCGCTCCTCTCATATCTTCCCCAATATCACTGTGTTTTCACGCAGCTCTCATACCTTCCCCTATATCGCTGTGTTTTCGCACACCTCTCATGGCTTCCCGACTATCGCCGTGTATTCATGCACATCTCATACCTTCCCCTATATCGCTGTGTTTTCGCGCACCTCCCATAGCTTCGCCTACATCGCTGTTTTCGTGCACCTCTCATACATTCTCCTATATCGATATATTTTTGTGCACATCTCATACCTTCTCCTATATCGCTATGTATTCGCGCACCTCCCATACATTCCCCTATATCACTGTGCCTTCGCGCACCTCTCATGCATTCCCGTATACCGCTGTGTTTTTGCACACCTCTCATACTTTTCCCAATATCACCGTGGTTTCATGCACATCTCATAACGTCCCCAATGTCGCTGGGTTTTCACGCACCTCTCATAGCCTTCCCTATATTGCCCTGTTTTTGCGCTCCTCTCAATACCTTCCCCTATATCGCTGTGTTTTCGCACACCTCTCATGGCTTCCCGACTTTCGCCGTGTATTGATGCACATCTCATACCTTCCCCTATATCGCTGTGCTTTCGCGCACCTCCCATAGCTTCACCTACATCGCTGTTTTCGTGCACCTCTCATACCTTCCCCTATATCGATGTATTTTTGCGCATAACTCATATCTTCCCCTATATTGATGTGTTTTCATGCACATCTCATAACGTCCCCAATGTCGCTGGGTTTTCACGCACCTCTCATAGCCTTCCCTATATTGCCCTGTTTTTGCGCTCCTCTCAATACCTTCCCCTATATCGCTGTGTTTTCGCACACCTCTCATGGCTTCCCGACTTTCGCCGTGTATTGATGCACATCTCATACCATCCCCTATATCGCTGCGCTTTCGCGCACCTCCCATAGCTTCACCTACATCGCTGTTTTCGTGCACCTCTCATACCTTCCCCTATATCGATGTATTTTTGCGCATAACTCATATCTTCCCCTATATTGATGTGTTTTCATGCACATCTCATAACGTCCCCTATATCACTGTGCATTTGCGCACCGCCCATAGAATCCCCTATATCACTGTGCCTTCGCGCACCTCTCATGCATTCCCGTATATCACCCTGTTTTGGCGCACCTCCCATAACTTCCCTGATATCGCTGTGTTTTCGTGCTCCTCTCCTACCTTCCCATATATTGCTGTGTTTTCACGAACCTCTCTTAACTTCTCCTATATCGCTGTGTTTTTGCACACCTCTCATACCTTCCCCTATATCGCTGTGTTTTCAGGCACCTCTCATGGCTTCCCCAATATCGCCTTGTATTCATGCACATCTCATACCGTCCCCTATATCGCTGTGTTTTCGCGCACCTCCCATAGCTTCGCCTACATTGCTGTTTTTGCGCACATCCCATAGCTTCACCTTGATCACTGTGTTATTGCTCACCTCTCATACCTTACCCTATATCGCCGTGTTTTCGCGCACCTCCCATGTCTTCACCTATATCGCTGTTTTTGTTCCTATCATTACTTCCCCTATATCACTGTGTTTTCTCGTACATCTGATACATTCTCCTGTATTGCCATGTTTTCGTGCACCTCTTACAATTTCCTGTATATCGCCGTGTTCTCGCACACCTCTCATACCTTCCCCTATATCACTGCTTTTTTGCGCATGTCCCATAGCGTCTCCTATATCGCTGTGTTTTCTCGCACCTCTGATACATTCCCCTGTATCGCCGTGGTTTCGCACACATCCCATAGGTTTCACTATATTGCCCTGTTTTTGTGCACCTCTCATGTCTTCCCCTATATCACGGTGTTTTCGCGCACCTCTCATAGCATCCCCTATATCGCTGTGCCTTCGCGCGCCTCTCATAACTTCCCCTATATACCCTGTTTTCGCGCACCTCCCATACCTTCCCCAATATCGCTGTGTCTTCGTGCACCTCTCATACCTTCCCTTATATCGCTGTGTTTTCAAGCACCTCTCATAACTTCTCCTATATCACTGTATTTTGCGCAGTTCTTATACCTTCCTCTATATTGCCGTGTTTTCATGCACATCTCATAACGTCCCCTATATCGCTGTGTATTCGCGCACCTCCCATAGCATCCCTTATATTGCTGTGCATTAGCGCACCTCTCATAGCTTCCCCTATATCGCTGTCTTTTCGCGCACATCCCATAGATTCAGCTTTATCGCTGTGTTATTGCTCACCTCTCATAGCTTCCCCTGTATCGCCGTGTTTTTGCTCGCCTCTCATGTCTTCACCTAGATCGCTATGTTTTCACTCCTCTCAATGCTTCCCCTATATGGCTGTGTTTTCATGCACATCTCATAACGTCCCCTATATCGCTGTGCCTTCGTGCACCTCTCATACCTTCCCCTATATCGCCCTGTTTTCGCGCACCTACTATACCTTCCCTTATATCGCTGCGTATTCGTGAACCTCTCATACCTTCCCCTATATTGTCCTGTTTTCGCGCACCTCCTACACCTTCCCTTATATCGCTGCATTTTCGTGTACTTCTCATACCTCCCCCTATGTCGATGTGTTTTCACGCACCTCTCATAACTTCTCCTATATTTCTGTATTTTTGCGCACCTCTCATAACTTTCCCTATATCGCCGTGATTTTATGCACATCTCATAACGTCCCCTATATCGCTGTGTATTCGTGCAGCTCCCATACCTTCCCCTATATCGCTGTGTTTTCGCACACCTCTCATAAGTTCTCCTATATCGCTGTGTTTTGGTGCACCTCTCATACCTTCCCTAATACCGTTGCGTTTTCATGCACATCTCATCACGTCCCCTATATCGCTGTGTATTCACGCACATCCAATAGTATCCCCTATATCGCCGTGCCTTGCGCACCTCTCATAGCTTCCCCTATATCTCTGTCTTTTCGCGCACATCCCATCGATTCACCTTTATCGCTGTGTAATTGCTCACATCTCATAACTTCCCCTGTATCGCCGTGTTTTTACTCACCTCTCATAGCTTCTCCTATATCGCTGTGTTTTCGCGCACCACTCATGTCTTCACCTAGATCGCTATGTTTTCGCTCCTCTCAATACTTCCCCCATAGCGCTGTTTTCTCGCACATCTGATACATTCTCCCGTATCACCGGGTTTTCGCACACCTCTCATAATTTCCCCTATATCGCCGAATTCTCGCCCACCTCTCATACCTTCCTCTATATCTTTGTGTTTTTGCGCACGTCCCATTGCATCCCCTATATCGCTGTGTTTTTTGTGCACCTCTCATACCTTCCCCTATATCGTCCTGTTTTCGTGCACATCCCATAGCTTCCACTATATTGCCCTGTTTTCGCGCACCTCTCATGTATTCCACTATATCACTGTGTTTTCTGGCACCTCTGATGCATTCCCCTGTAACGCCAAATTTTCGCCCACCTCTCATACTTTCCCCTAATTCGCCCTGTTTTCGCGCACCTCTCATACCTCCCCCTATATCGCCGTGTTTTTATGCACATCTCATACCGTCCCCTATATTACTGTGTTTTCGCGCACCTCCCACAGCATCCCCTATATCGCTGTGCCTTTGTGCATCTCTCATACCTTCCCCTATATCGCTCAGTTTTCGTGAACCTCCTATACCTTCTCTTGTATCGCTGCGTTTTCATGCACCTCTCATACCTTCCCCTATTTCGCTGTGTTTTCATGCACATCTCATAACGTCCCCTATTTCGCTGTGTTTTCGTGCACCTCCCATTATATTCCCTATATCGCTGTGCCTTCATGCACCTCTCATACCTTCCCCTATATCGCCCTGTTTTCATGCACATCTCATAAGGTCCACTATATCGCTGGGTTTTCATGCACCACTCATAACTTCCCCAATATCACTGTTTTTTCGCACACCTCTCATGGTTTCCCGTCTATCGCCGTGTATTCATGCACATCTCAAACCGTCCAACAAATCGCTGTGCTTTCGCGCACCTCTCACACCCTCCCCTATATCGCTGTGTTTTCGTGCACCTCTCATACCTTCACTAATTTCGTTGCATTTTCATGCACATCTCATCACGTCCCCTATATCGCTGTGTATTCACGCACCTCCCATAGCATCCCTTATATCGTTGCGCAAACGCGCACCTCTCATACCTTCCCCTACATCGCCCTGTTTTAGCGCACATCCCATTCCTTCATCTATATCGCTGTTTTCGTGCACCTCTCATACCTTCCCCTATATCGCTGTGTTTTAGTGCACCTCTCATACCTTCATTAATATCGCTGCGTTTTCATGCACATCTCATCACGTCCCCTATATCGCTGTATATTCACGCACCTCCCATTGCATCCCCTATATCACTGTGCCTTCGTGCACCTCTCATACCTTCCCCTATATCGCTGTGTTTTCACACACCTCTCATAACATCTCCTATATCGCTGTGTTTTTGTGCACCTCTCATACCTTCCCTAATATCGCTGCGTTTTCATGCACATCTCATCACGTCCCCTATATCGCTGTATATTCACGCACCTCCCATAGCATCCCCTATATCGCTGTGCCTTCGTGCACCTCTCATACCTTCCCCTATATCGCCCTGTTTTTGCGCACCTATTATACCTTCCCTTATATCGCTGCGTATTCGTGAACCTCTCATACCTTCCCCTATATTGCCCTGTTTTCGCGCACCTCCTACACCTTCCCTTATATCGCTGCATTTTCGTGTACTTCTCATACCTCCCCCTATGTCGTTGTGTTTTCACGCACCTCTCATAACTTCTCCTATATTTCTGTATTTTTGCGCACCTCTCATAACTTTCCCTATATCGCCGTGATTTTATGCACATCTCATAACGTCCCCTATATCGCTGTGTATTCGTGCAGCTCCCATACCTTCCCCTATATCGCTGTGTTTTCGCACACCTCTCATAACTTCTCCTATATCGCTGTGTTTTGGTGCACCTCTCATACCTTCCCTAATACCGTTGCATTTTCATGCACATCTCATCACGTCCCCTATATCGCTGTGTATTCACGCACATCCCATAGTATCCCCTATATCGCTGTGCCTTGCGCACCTCTCATAGCTTCCCCTATATCGCTGTCTTTTCGCGCACATCCCATAGATTCACCTTTATCGCTGTGTAATTGCTCACCTCTCATAGCTTTCCCTGTATCGCCGTGTTTTTACTCACCTCTCATAGCTTCCCCTATATCGCTGTGTTTTCGCGCACCTCTCATGTCTTCACCTAGATCGCTATGTTTTCGCTCCTCTCAATACTTCCCCCATAGCGCTGTTTTATCGCACATCTGATACATTCTCCCGTATCACCGGGTTTTCGCACACCTCTCATAATTTCCCCTATATCGCCAAATTCTCGCACACCTCTCATACCTTCCCCTATATCTTTGTGTTTTTGCGCACGTCCCATTGCGTCCCCTATATCGCTGTGTTTTTTGTGCACCTCTCATACCTTCCCCTATATCATCCTGTTTTCGTGCACATCCCATAGCTTCCACTATATTGCCCTGTTTTCGCGCACCTCTCATGTATTCCACTACATCACTGTGTTTTCTGGCACCTCTGATGCATTCCCCTGCAAAGCCAAGTTTTCGCGCACCTCTCATACTTTCCCCTATATCGCCCTGTTTTCGCGTACCTCTCATACATCCCCCTATATCGCCGTGTTTTTATGCACATCTCATACCATCCCCTATATTACTGTGTTTTCGCGCACCTCCCATAGCATCCCCTATATCGCTGTGCCTTTGTGCATCTCTCATACATTCCCCTATATCGCCCAGCTTTCGTGCACCTCCTATACCTTCCCTTGTATCGCTGCGTTTTCGTGCACCTCTCATATTTTCCCCTATTTCGCTGTGTTTTCATGCACATCTCATAACGTCCCCTATTTCGCTGTGTTTTCGTGCACCTCCCATAATATTCCCTATATCGCTGTGCCTTCACGCACCTCTCGTACCTTCCCCTATATCGCCGTGTTTTCATGTACATCTCATAAGGTCCACTATATCGCTGGGTTTTCACGCACCTCTCATAACTTCCTCTATATCGCTGTTTTTTCGCACACCTCTCATGGTTTCCTGTCTATCGCCGTGTATTCATGCACATCTCAAACCGTCCCATATATCGCTGTGCTTTCGCGCACCTCTCACACCTTCACCTATATCGCTGTGTTTTCGTGCACCTCTCATACCTTCACTAAATTCGTTGCATTTTCATGCACATCTCATCACGTCCCCTATATCGCTGTGTATTTACGCACCTGCCATAGAATCCCCTACATCGCTGCGCATTCGCGCACCTCTCATTCCTTCACCTATATCGCCCTATTTTCGCGCACCTCCCATTCCTTCACCTATATCGCTGTTTTCGTGCACCTCTCATACCTTCCCTAATATTGCTGTGTTTTCATGCACATCTCATCACGTCCCCTATATCGCTGTATATTCTCGCACCTCCCATAGCATCCCCTATATCGCTGTGCCTTCTTGCACCTCTCATACCTTCCCCTATATCGCCCTGTTTTTGCGCACCTACTATACCTTCCCTTATATCGCTGCGTATTCGTGCACCTCTCATACCTTCCCCTATATTGCCCTGTTTTCGCACACCTCCTACACCTTCCCTTACATCGCTGCATTTTTGTGTACTTCTCATACCTCCCCCTATGTCGTTGTGTTTTCACGCACCTCTCATAACTTCTCCTATATTTCTGTATTTTTGCGCACCTCTCATAACTTCCCCTATATCGCCGTGATTTTATGCACATCTCATAACGTCCCCTATATCGCTGTGTATTCGTGCACCTCCCATACCTTCCCTAATACCGTTGCGTTTTCATGCACATCTCATCACGTCCCCTATATCGCTGTGTATTCACGCACATCCCATAGATTCACTTTTATCGCTGTGTAATTGCTCACCTCTCATAGCTTCCCCTGTATCGCCGTGTTTTTACTCACCTCTCATAGCTTCCCCTATATTGCTGTGTTTTGCGCACCTCTCATGTCTTCACCTAGATCGCTATGTTTTCGCTCCTCTCAATACTTCCCCTATAGCGCTGGTGTCTCGCACATCTGATACATTCTCCCGTATCACCGGGTTTTCGCACACCTCTCATAATTTCCCCTATATCGCCGAATTCTCGAACACCTCTCATACCTTCCCCTATATCACTGTGTTTTTGCGCACGTCCCATTGCATCCCCTATATCGCTGTGTTTTTTGTGCACCTCTCATTCCTTCCCCTATATCGTCCTGCTTTCGTGCACATCCCATAGCTTCCACTATATTGCCCTGTTTTCGCACACCTCTCAAGTATTCCACTACATCGCTGTGTTTTCTGGCACCTCTGATGCATTCCCCTGTAACGCCAAGTTTTCACGCACCTCTCATACATTCCCCTATATCGCCCTGTTTTCACGCACCTCTCATACCTCCCCCTATATTGCCGTGTTTTTATGCACATCTCATACCATCCCCTATATTACTGTGTTTTCGCGCACCTCCCATAGCATCCCTTATATCGCTGTGCCTTTGTGCATCTCTCATACATTCCCCTATACCGCCCAGCTTTCGTGCACCTCCTATACCTTCCCTTGTATCGCTGCGTTTTCGTGCACCTCTCATACCTTCCCCTATTTCGCTGTGTTTCCATGCACATCTGATAACGTGCCCTATTTCGCTGTGTTTTCGTGCACCTCCCGTAATATTCTCTATATCGCTGTGCCTTCACGCACCTCTCGTACCTTCCCCTATATCGCCGTGTTTTCATGCACATCTCATAAGGTCCACTATATCGCTGGGTTTTCACGCACCTCTCATAACTTCCCCTATATCGCTGTTTTTTCACACACCTCTCATGGTTTCCCGTCTATCGCCGTGTATTCATGCACATCTCAAACCGTCCGATATATCGCTGTGCTTTCGCGCACCTCTCACACCTTCCCCTATATCGCTGTGTATTCGTGCACCTCTCATACCTTCACTAATTTCGTTGCATTTTCATGCACATCTCATCACGTCCCCTATATCGCTGTGTATTTACGCACCTCCCATAGCATCCCCTATATCGCTGTGCCTTCTTGCACCTCTCATACCTTCCCCTATTTCGCCCTGTTTTCGCGCACCTACTATACCTTCCCTTATATCGCTGCGTATTCGTGCACCTCTCATACCTCCCCCTATATCGCCGTGTTTTTATGCACATCTCATACCGTCCCCTATATTACTGTTTTCGCGCACCTCCCATAGCATCCCCTATATCGCTGTGCCTTCGTGCATCTCTCATACCTTCCCCTAAATCGCTGTGTTTTCATGCACCTCTCTTAACTTCTCCTATATCGCTGTGTTTTTGCACACCTCTCATACCTTCCCCTATATCGCCGTGTTTGTGTGCACATCTCATAACGTCCCTTATATCGCTGTGTTTTCTCGCACCTCTGATACATTCCCCTGTATCGCCGTGGTTTCGCGCACATCCCATAGGTTTAACTATATTGCCCTGTTTTTGCGCACCTCTCATGTCTTCCCCTATATCACGGTGTTTTCGCGCACCTCTCATAGCATCCCCTGTGTTGCTGTGCCTTCGCACACCTCTCATAACTTCCCCTATATCGCTCTATTTTAGCGCACATCCCATAGCTTCCACTATATAGCCCTGTTTTTGCGCACCTCTCATGTCTTCCCCTACATCGCTGTGTTTTCTGGCACCTCTGATGCATTCCCCTGTAACGCCAAGTTTTCGCGCACCTCTCATACTTTCCCCTATCTGGCTGTGTCCTTGCACATCTCTCATACCTTCCCCTATATCACTGTGTTTTCGCGCACGTCCCATAGTGTCCTCTATATCGCTGTGTTTTCGCGCACCTCTCATACTTTCCCCTATATCGCCCTGTTTTCGCGCACCTCTCATACCTCCCCCTATATCGCCGTGTTTTTATGCACATCTCATACCATCCCCTATATTACTGTGTTTTCGCGCACCTCCCATAGCATCCCCTATATCGCTGTGCCTTCGTGCACCTCTCATACCTTCCCCTATATCGCCGTGATTTCATGCACATCTCATAACTTCCCCTATATCGCTGTGTTTTCACACACCTCTCATGGTTTCCCGACTATCGCCGTGTATTCATGCACATCTCATACCGTCCCCTATATCGCTGTGCCTTGCGCACCTCTTATACCTTCCCCTATATCGCTGTCCTTTCGCGCACATCCCATAGTTTCACCTTTATTGCTGTGTTATTGCTCACCTCTCATAGCTTCCCCTGTATCGCCGGGTTTTTGCTCACCTCTCATTGATTCCCCTATATCGCCGTGTTTTCGCGCACCTCTCCTGTCTTCCCCTATATCACTGTGTTTTCGCGCACATTCCATAGCATCCCCTATATTGCTGCGCCTTCGCATACCTCTCATAACTTCATCTATAGCGCCCTGTTTTCGCGCAACTCCCATTCCTTCACCTATATCGCCCGGTTTTCGCGCACCTCCCATTCCTTCACCTATATCGCTATTTTCGTGCACCTCTCATACCTTCCCCTATATCGCTGTGTTTTCGCGCACTTTTCTTACCTTCCCCTATATCGCTGTGTTTTTGTGCTCCTCTCATACCTTCACTAATATCGTTGCATTTTCATGCACATCTCATCACGTCCCCTATATCGCTGTGCATTCACGCACCTCCCATAGCTTCCCCTGTATCGCCGTGTTTTTGCTCACCTCTCATAGCTTCCCCTATATCGCCCTGTTTTCGTGCACATCCCATATGTTTCCGATATCGCTGTGTTTTCGTACTCCTCTCATACCTTCCCCTATATCGCCGTGTTTTTATGCACATCTCATAACGTCGCTTATATCGCTGTGTTTTCTCGCACCTCTGATGGCTTCCCCGATATCGCCGTGTATTCATGCACATCTCATACCGTCCCCTATATCGCTGTGTCTTTCCGTACCTCTCATACCTTCCCCTATATCGCTGTGTTTTCAGGCACCTCTCATAGCTTCCCCAATATCGCCGTGTATTCATGCACATCTCATACCATCCCTTATATCGCTGTGTTTTTTGCGCACCTCCCATAACTTCGCCTACATCGCTGCTTTCGCGCACATCCCATAGCTTCACCTTGACCGCTGTGTTATTGCTCACCTCTCATAGCTTGCCCTATATCGCGGTGTTTTCGCGCACCTCGCATGTCTTAACCTATATCGCTATGTTTTCGCTCCTATCATTACATCCCCTATATCGCTGTGTTTTCACGCACCTCTGATACATTCTCCTGTATTGCCATGTTTTCGCGCACCTCTTACAATTTCCCCTATACCGCCGTGTTCTCACACACCTCTCATACCTTCCCCTATAACACTGTTTTTTTGCGCATGTCTCATAGCGTCCCTTATATCGCTGTGTCTTCACACACCTCTGATAACTTCTCCTATATCGCTGTATTTTTGAGCAGCTCTTATACCTTCACCTATATTGCCGTGTTTTCATGCACATCTCATAATGTCCCCTATATCGCTGCGTATTCGCGCACCTCCCATAGCATCCCTTATATTGCTGTGTCTTCGCGCACCTCTCATACCTTCCCCTATATCGCCCTGTTTTCGCGCACCTTCCATACCTTTCCCTATATTGCTGTGTTTTCATGCACCTCTCCAACCTCCCACTATATCGATGTGTTTTCACACACCTCTCATAATTTCTCCTATTTCGCCGTATTTTTGCACACCACTCATGGCTTCCCTAATATCGCCGTCTTTTCATGCACATCTCTTAACGTCCCATATATCGCTGTGTATTTGCGCACCTCCCATACCATCCCCTATATCGCTGTGACTTCGCGCACCTCTCATACCTTCCCCTATGTTGCCCTGTCTTCGCACTCCTCCCATAGCGTTGCCTATATCGCTGTATTTTCGCACACCTCTCATGGTTTCCCGTCTATCGCCGTGTATTCATGCACATCTCAAACGTCCCATATATCGCTGTGCTTTCGCGCACCTCTCACACCCTCCCCTATATCGCTGTGTTTTCGTGCACCTCTCATACCTTCACTAATTTCGTTGCATTTTCATGCACATCTCATCACGTCCCCTATATCGCTGTGTATTTGCGCACCTCCCATACCATCCCCTATATCACTGTGCATTCGCGCACCTCTCGTGCATTCCCGTATATCGCTGTGTTTTTGCACACCGCTCATACCTTCCCCAATATCACCGTGTTTTCATGCACATCTCATAACGTCCCCAATGTCGCTGGGTTTTCACACACGTCTCATAACTTCCACTATATCGCCCTGTTTTCGCGCTCCTCTCATACCTTCACCTATATCACTATGTTTTCACGCAGCTCTCATACCTTCCCCTATATCGATGTATTTTTGCGCACATCTCATACCTTCCCCTATATTGCTGTGCTTTTGCGCACCTCCAATAGCTTCGCCTACATCGCTGTTTTCGTGCACATCCCTTAGCTTCACCTTGATCGCTGTGTTATTGCTCACCTCTCATAGCTTACCCTATATCGCCGTGTTTTCACGCACCTCGCATGTCTTCACCTATATCGCTATGTTTTCGCTCCTATCATTACTTCCCCTATATCGCTGTGTTTTCTTGCACCTCTGATTCATTCTCCTGTATTGCCATGTTTTCGCGCACCTCTTACAATTTCCCCTATATCGTCGTGTTCTCGCACACCTCTCATACCTTCCCCTATATCAATGTGTTTTCGCGCACATCCCATAGATTCACCTTTATCGCTGTGTTATTGCTCACCTCTCATAGCTTCCCCTGTATCGGCGGGTTTTAGCTCACCTCTCATAGCTTCCACTATATTGCCTTGTTTTTGCGCACTTCTCATGTCTTCCCCTATATCATTGTGTTTTCGTGCACCTTCCATAGCATCCCCTATATTGCTGTGCCTTCATCTATATCACCCTGTTTTCGAGCACCTTCCATACCTTCTCCTATATCGCTGTGCCTTGCGCACCTCTCGTAACTTCCCCTATATCGCTGTGTTTTCGCACACCTCTCATACCTTCGCATACATCGCAGTGTTTTTGCGCACATCTCATAACGTCCCCTATATCGCTGTGTCTTCGTGCACCTCTCATACATTCCCCTATATCGCCCTGTTTTCGCGCACCTCCCATTCCTTCACCTATATCGCCCAGTTTTCGCGCACCTCCCATTCCTTCACCTATATCGCTGTTTTCGTGCACCTCTCATACCTTTTCCTATATTGCTGTGTTTTCACACACCTCTCATAACTTCTCCTATATCGCTGTGTTTTTGTGCACCTCTCATAACTTCCCTAATATCGCTGCGTTTTCATGCACATCTCATCACGTCCCCTATAACGCTGTGTATTCACAAACCTCCCATTGCATCCCCTATATCGCTGTGCCTTGCGCACCTCTCATACCTTTCCTTATATCGCTGTCTTTTCGCGCACATCGCATAGATTCACCTTTATCGCTGTGTTATTGCTCACCTCTCATAGCTTCCCCTGTATCGCCGTGTTTTTGCTAACCTCTCATAGCTTACCCTATATCGCCATGTTTTCGCGCACCTCGCATGTCTTCACCTATATCGCTATGTTTTCGCTCCTATCATTACTTCCCCTATATCGCTGTGTTTTCTCGCACCTCTGATACATTCTCCCGCACTACCATGTTTTCGCGCCCCTCTTACAATTTCCCCTATATCGCCGTGTTCTCACACACCTCTCATACCTTCCCCTATATCACTGCTTATTTGCGCATGTCCCATAGCGTACCCTATATCGCTATGTTTTCTCACACCTCTGATACATTCCCCTGTATCGCCGTGGTTTCGCACACATCCCATAGGTTTAACTATATTGCCCTGTTTTTGCGCACCTCTCATGTCTTCCCCTATATCACGGTGTTTTCGCACACCTCTCATAGCATCCCCTGTGTTGCTGTGCCTTCGCGTACCTCTCATAACTTCCCCTATATCGCCCTGTTTTCGTGCACATCGCATAGCTTCCACTATATTGCCCTCTTTTCGCGCACCTCTCATGTATTCCACTACATCGCTGTGTTTTCTGGCACCTCTGATGCATTCCCCTGTAACGCCAAGTTTTCGCGCACCTCTCATACTTTCCCCATCTCGCTGTGTCCTCGCACATCTCTCATACCTTCCCCTATATCACTGTGTTTTCGCGCACGTCCCATAGTGTCCTCTATATCGCTGTGCTTTCACGCACCTCTCATACCTTCCCCTACATCGCCCTGTTTCAGTGCACATCCCATAGCTTCCACTATATAGCCTTGTTTTTGCGCACCTCTCATGCCTTCCCCTACATCGCTCTGTTTTCTGGCACCTCTAATGCATTCCCCTGTAATGCCAAGTTTTCGCGCACCTCTCATACCTTCCCCTATCTCGCTGTGTCCTCGCACATCTCTCATACCTTCCCCTATATCGCCGTGTTTTCATACACATCTCATACCGTCCCCTATATCACTGCGTTTTCGCGCACCTCTCATAACTTACCCTATATCGCCCTGTTTTTGCGCACCTCTCATAACTTCCCCTATATCACTGTGTTTTCACACACCTCTCATTGTTTCCCGACTATCACCGTGTATTCATGCACATCTCATACTGTCCACTATATCGCTGTGCCTTGCGCACCTCTTATACCTTCCCCTATATCGCTGTCCTTTCGCGCACATCCCATAGATTCACCTTTATCGCTGTGTTATTGCTCACCTCTCATAGCTTCCCCTGTATCGCCGGGTTTTAGCTCACCTCTCATAGCTTCCACTATATTGCCTTGTTTTCGCGCACCTCTCATGTCTTCCCGTATATCACTGTGTTTTCGCGCACCTTCGATAGCATGCCCTATATTGCTGTGCCTTCACATAACTCTCATAACTTCATCTATATCACCCTGCTTTCGAGCACCTTCCATACCTTCTCCTATATCGCTGTGCCTTGCGCACCTCTCGTACCTTCCCCTATATCGCTGTCTTGTCGCGCACATCCCGTAGATTCACCTTTATCGCTGTGTTATTGCTCACCTCTTTTAACTTCCCCTACATCGCCGTGTTTTTGCGCACCTCTCATAACCTCTCCTATATATCGCCGTATTGTTATGCACATCTCGTGACGTCCCCTATATCGCTGTGTATTCGCACACCTCCCATAGCATCCCCTATATCGCTGTGCCTTCACGCACCTCTCATACCTTCCCCTATATCGCCCTGTTTTCGCGCACCTCCCATTCCTTCACTATATCGCTGTTTTCGTGCACCTCTCATACCTTCCCCGATATCGCTGTGTTTTCACACTCCTCCCATAACTTCTCCTACATCGCTGTGTTTTTGTGCACCTCTCATACCTTCCCTAATATCGCTGCGTTTTCATGCACATCTCATCACGTCCCCTATATTACTGTGTTTTCGCGCACCTCCCATAGCATCCCCTATATCGCTGTGCCTTCGTGCATCTCTCATACCTTCCCCTATATCGCCCAGTTTTCGTGCACGTCCTATACCTTCCCTTGTATCGCTGCGTTTTTGTGTACCTCTCATACCTTCCCCTATTTCGCTGTGTTTTCATGCACATCTCATAACGTCCCCTATTTCGCTGTGTTTTTGTGCACGTCCCATAACATTCCCTATATTGCTGTGCCTTCACGCACCTCTCATACCTTCCCCTATATCGCCATGTTTTCATGCACATCTCATAAGGTCCACTATATCGCTGGGTTTTCACGCACCTCTCAGAACTTCCCCTATATCGCACTGTTTTCGTGCTCCTCTCATACCTTCCCCTATATCACTGTGTTTTCACGCACCTCTCATAACTTCCCCTATATCGCTGTTTTTTCGCACACCTCTCATGGTTTCCCGTCTATCGCCGTGTATTCATGCACATCTCAAACCGTCCCATATATCGCTGTGCTTTCGCGCACCTCTCACACCTTCCCCTCTATCGCTGTGTTTTCCTGCACCTCTCATACCTTCCCTAATATCGTTGCATTTTCATGCACATCTCATCACGTCCCCTATATCGCTGTGTATTCACGCACCTCCCATAGCATCCCCTATATCGCTGCGCATTCGCGCACCTTTCATACCTTCCCTTCATCGCCCTGTTTTAGTTCACATCCCATAACTTCCACTATATTGCCATGTTTTTGTGCACCTCTCATGTCTTCCCCTACATCGCTGTGTTTTCTTGCACCTCTGATGCATTGCCATGTAACGCCAAGTTTTCACACACGTCTCATACTTTCCCCTATATCGCCGTGTCTTCGCGCACCTCTCATACCTTGCCATGTATCGCCGTGTTTTCATACACATCCATACCGTCCCCTATATCGATGTCTTTTCACGCACATCCCATAGATTCACCTTTATCTCTGTGTTATTGCTCACCTCTCATAGCTTCCCCTGTATCGCCGGGTTTTAGCTCACCTCTCATAGCTTCCCCTGTATCGCCGAGTTTTAGCTCACCTCTCATAGCTTCCACTATATTGCCTTGTTTTCGCGCACCTCTCATGTCTTCCCGTATATCACTGTGTTTTCGCGCACCTTCGATAGCATCCCCTATATTGCTGTGCCTTCGCATAACTCTCATAACTTCATCTATATCACCCTGCTTTCGAGCACCTTCCATACCTTCTCCTATATCGCTGTGCCTTGCGCACCTCTCGTACCTTCCCCTATATCGCTGTCTTGTCGCGCACATCCCATAGATTCACCTTTATCGCTGTGTTATTGCTCACCTCTTTTAGCTTCCCCTACATCGCCGTGTTTTTGCGCACCTCTCATAACCTCCCCTATATCGCCGTATTGTTATGCACATCTCGTAACGTCCCCTGTATCGCTGTGTATTCGCGCACCTCCCATAGCATCCCCTATATCGCTGTGCCTTCACGCACCTCTCATACCTTCCCCTATATCGCCCTGTTTTCGCGCACCTCCCATTCCTTCACTATATCGCTGTTTTCGTGCACCTCTCATACCTTCCCCGATATCGCTGTGTTTTCACACGCCTCTCATAACTTCTCCTACATCGCCGTGTTTTTGTGCACCTCTCATACCTTCCCTAATATCACTGCATTTTCATGCACATCTCATCACGTCCCCTATATTACTGTGTTTTCGCGCACCTCCCATAGCATCCCCTATATCGCTGTGCCTTCGTGCATCTCTCATACCTTCCCCTATATCGCCCAGTTTTCGTGCACGTCCTATACCTTCCCTTGTATCGCTGCCTTTTTGTGTACCTCTCATACCTTCCCCTATTTCGCTGTGTTTTCATGCACATCTCATAACGTCCCCTATTTCGCTGTGTTTTTGTGCACGTCCCATAACATTCCCTATATCGCTGTGCCTTCACGCACCTCTCATACCTTCCCCTATATCGCCGTGTTTTCATACACATCTCATACCATCCCCTATATCACTGCGTTTTCGCGCACCTCTCATAACTTCCCCTATATCGCCCTGTTTTTGCGCACCTCTCATAACTTCCCCTATATCACTGTGTTTTCACACACCTCTCATTGATTCCCGACTATCACCGTGTATTCATGCACATCTCATACCGTCCCCTATATCGCTGTGCCTTGCGCACCTCTTATACCTTCCCCTATATCGCTGTCCTTTCGCGCACATCCCATAGATTCACCTTTATCGCTGTGTTATTGCTCACCTCTCATAGCTTCCCCTGTATCGCCGGGTTTTAGCTCACCTCTCATAGCTTCCCCTGTATCGCCGAGTTTTAGCTCACCTCTCATAGCTTCCACTATATTGCCTTGTTTTCGCGCACCTCTCATGTCTTCCCGTATATCACTGTGTTTTCGCGCACCTTCGATAGCATCTCCTATATTGCTGTGCCTCCGCATAACTCTCATAACTTCATCTATATCACCCTGCTTTCGAGCACCTTCCATACCTTCTCCTATATCGCTGTGCCTTGCGCACCTCTCGTACCTTCCCCTATATCGCTGTCTTATCGCGCACATCCCATAGATTCACCTTTATCGCTGTGTTATTGCTCACCTCTTTTAGCTTCCCCTACATCGCTGTGTTTTTGCGCACCTCTCATAACCTCCCCTATATCGCCGTATTGTTATGCACATCTCGTAACGTCCCCTATATCGCTGTGTATTCGCGCACCTCCCATAGCATCCCCTATATCGCTGTGCCTTCACGCACCTCTCATACCTTCCCCTATATCGCCCTGTTTTCGCGCACCTCCCATTCCTTCACTATATCGCTGTTTTCGTGCACCTCTCATACCTTCCCCGATATCGCTGTGTTTTCACACGCCTCTCATAACTTCTCCTACATCGCCGTGTTTTTTATCACCTCTCATACCTTCCCTAATATCACTGCATTTTCATGCACATCTCATCACGTCCCCTATATTACTGTGTTTTCGCGCACCTCCCATAGCATCTCCTTTATCGCTGTGCCTTCGTGCATCTCTCATACCTTCCCCTATATCGCCCAGTTTTCGTGCACGTCCTATACCTTCCCTTGTATCGCTGCGTTTTTGTGTACCTCTCATACCTTCCCCTATTTCGCTGTGTTTTCATGCACATCTCATAACGTCCCCTATTTCGCTGTGTTTTTGTGCACGTCCCATAACATTCCCTATATCGCTGTGCCTTCACGCACCTCTCATACCTTCCCCTATATCGCCATGTTTTCATGCACATCTCATAAGGTCCCCTATAACGCTGGGTTTTCACGCACCTCTCAGAACTTCCCCTATATCGCCCTGTTTTCGTGCTCCTCTCATACCTTCCCCTATATCACTGTGTTTTCATGCACCTCTCATAACTTCCCCTATATCGCTGTTTTTTCGCACACCTCTCATGGTTTCCCGTCTATCGCCGTGTATTCATGCACATCTCAAACCGTCCCATATATCGCTGTGCTTTCGCGCACCTCTCACACCTTCCCCTATATCGCTGTGTTTTCGTGCACCTCTCATACCTTCCCTAATATCGTTGCATTTTCATGCACATCTCATCACGTCCCCTATATCGCTGTGTATTCACGCACCTCCCATAGCATCCCCTATATCGCTGCGCATTCGCGCACCTTTCATACCTTCCCTTCATCGCCCTGTTTTAGTTCACATCCCATAACTTCCACTATATTGCCATGTTTTTGCGCACCTCTCATGTCTTCCCCTACATCGCTGTGTTTTCTCGCACCTCCGATGCATTGCCGTGTAACGCCAAGTTTTCACACACGTCTCATACTTTCCCCTATATCGCCGTGTCTTCGCGCACCTCTCATACCTTGCCATGTATCGCCGTGTTTTCATACACATCCATACCGTCCCCTATATCGATGTCTTTTCACGCACATCCCATAGATTCACCTTTATCGCTGTGTTATTGCTCACCTCTCATAGCTTCCCCTGTATCGGCGGGTTTTAGCTCACCTCTCATAGCTTCCACTATATTGCCTTGTTTTCGCGCACCTCTCATGTCTTCCCCGATATCATTTTGTTTTCGTGCACCTTCCATAGCATCCCCTATATTGCTGTGCCTTCATCTATATCACCCTGTTTTCGAGCACCTTCCATACCTTCTCCTATATCGCTGTGCCTTGCGTACCTCTCGTAAATTCCCCTTTTTCGCTGTGTTTTTCACACCTCTCATGGTTTCCCGACTATTGCCGTCTATTCATGCACATCTCACACCGTCCCCTATATCGCTGTGTTTTCGCACACCTCTCATACCTTCGCATACAT
The DNA here is from genome assembly GCF_030028105.1 of Mobula birostris. Taxonomy (NCBI): domain Eukaryota; kingdom Metazoa; phylum Chordata; class Chondrichthyes; order Myliobatiformes; family Myliobatidae; genus Mobula; species Mobula birostris. Next base: position 40,819 of record NW_027274828.1, read on the forward strand.
CGCAGTGTTTTTGCGCACCTGTCATAACTTCCCCTATATCGCCGTATTGTTATGCACATCTCATAACGTCCTCTATATCGCTGTGTATTAGCGCACCTCCCATAGCATCCCCTATATCGCTGTGCCTTCGCGCACCTCTCATACCTTCCCCTATGTCGCCCTGTTTTCGCACACCTCTCATGGCTTCCCCAATATCGCCGTGTTTTCATGCACATCTCATAACGTCCCCTATATCGCTGCGTATTCGCGCACATCCCATAGCATCCCTTATATTGCTGTGCCTTCGCGCACATCTCATACCTTCCCCTATGTTGCCCTGTTTTCGCACACCTCCCATACCGTCCCCTATATCGCTGTATTTTCGCACACCTCTCATGGCTTCCCCAATATCGCCGTGTTTTCATGCACATCTCATAACGTCCCCTATATCGCCCTGTTTTTGCGCACCTCCCATACCTTCCCCTATATCGCCCTGTTTTCGCGCACCTTCCATACCTTCCCCTATATCGCTATGTTTTCACGCACCTCTTATAATTTCTCCTTATCGCCGTATTTTTGCGCACCTCTCATGGCTTCCCCAATATCGCCGTGTTTTCATGCACATCTCTTAACGTCCCATATATCGCTGTGTATTCGCGCAACTGCCATAGCATCCCCTATATCGCTGTGCCTTAACGCACCTCTCATACCTTCCCCTATGTCGCCCTGTTTTCACACACCTCCCATAGCATCCTCTATATCGCTGTGCCTTCACGCACCGCTCATACCTTCCCCTATATCACCCTGTTTACCACGCACATCCCATAGCTTCACCTTGATCGCTGTGTTATTGCTCACCTCTCATAGCTTCCCCTATATCGCCGTGTTTTTGCGCACCTCGCATGTCTTCACCTATATCGCTATGTTTTTGCTCCTATCATTACTTCCCCTATATCGCTGTGTTTTCTCGCACCTCTGATACATTCTCCTGTATTGCCAAGTTTTCGCGCACCTCTCATACTTTCCCCTATATCGCCGTGTTTACGCGCACCTCTCATACCTGCCCCTAAATCGCCATGTTTTTATGCACATCTCATACCGTCTCCTATTTCGCTGTGTTTTCGCGCACCTCCCATAGCATCCCCTATATCGCTGTGCCTTCGTGCACCTTTCATACGTTCCCCTATATCGCCCTGTTTTCGCACATCTCCTATACCTTCCCTTATATCACTGCGTTTTCGTGCACCTTTCATACCTTCCCCAATATCGCTGTGTTTTCGCACACCTCTCATAATTTCTCCTATATCGCTGTGTTTTTGTGCATCTCTCATACCTTCCCTAATATCACTGCGTTTTCATGCACATCTCATCACATCCACAATATCGCTGTGTATTCACGCACCTCCCATAGCATCCCCTATATCGCTGTCTTTTCACGCACATCCCATAGATTCACCTTTATCGCTGTGTTATTGCTCACCTCTCATAGCTTCCCCAATATCGCTGTGTTTTCGCACACCTCTCATAATTTCTCCTATATCGCTGTGTTTTTGTGCACCTCTCATACCTTCCCTAATATCACTGCGTTTTCATGCACATCTCATCACATCCACAATATCGCTGTGTATTCACGCACCTCCCATAGCATCCCCTATATCGCTGTCTTTTCGCGCACATCCCATAGATTCACCTTTATCGCTGTGTTATTGCTCACCTCTCATAGCTTCCCCTGTATCGCCGTGTTTTTGCTCACCTGTCATAGCTTCCCCTATATTGCCATGTTTTCGCGCACCTCTCATATCTTCACCTAGGTCGCTATGCATTCGATCCTCTCAATACTTCCCCCGTATCGCCGTGTTTTCGCACACCTGTCATAATTTCCCCTATATTGCCCTGTTTTCGCGCACCTCTCATGTATTCCACTAATTAGCTGTGTTTTCTGGCACCTCTGATGCATTCCCCTGTAACGCCAAGTTTTCGCACACCTCTCATACTTTCCCCTATATCGCCGTATTTATGCGCACCTCTCATACCTCCCCCTATATCGCCATGTTTTTATGCACATCTCATACCGTCTCCTATATCGTTGTGTTTTCGCGCACCTCCTATAGCATCCCCTATATCGCTGTGCCTTCGTGAACCTCTCATACCTTCCCCTATATCGCTGTGTTTTCAGGCACCTATCCTGGCTTCCCCAATATCGCCGTGTATTCATGCACATCTCATACCGTCCCCTATATCGCTGTGTTTTCGCGCACCTCCCATAGCTTCGCCTACATCGCTGTTTTCGCGCACATCCCATAGCTTCACCTTGATCGCTGTGTTATTGCTCACCTCTCATAGCTTACCCTTTATCGACGTGTTTTCGCGCACCTCGCATGTCTTCACCTATATCGCTATGTTTTCGCTCGTATCATTAATTCCCCAATATCGCTGTGTTTTCTCGCACCTCTGATGCATTCTCCTGTTTTGCCATGTTTTCGTGCACCTCTTACAATTTTCCCTTTATCGCCGTGTTCTCGCACACCTCTCATACCTTCCCCTATATCATTGATTTTTTGTGCATGTCCCGTAGCGTCCCCTATATCACTGTGTTTTCTCGCACCTCTGATACATTCCCCTGTATCGCCGTGGTTTCGCGCACATCCCATAGGTTCCACTATATTGCCCTGTTTTTGCGCACCTCTCATGTCTTCCCCTATATCACGGTGTTTTCACGCACCTCTCATAGTATCCCCTATATCGCTGTGCCTTCGCACACCTCTCATAACTTCCCCTATATCGCCCTGTTTTCGCCACCTCCCATACCTTCCCCAATATCGCTGTGTTTTCGTACACTTCTCATACCTTCCCTTATATCGCTGTGTTTTCACGCACCTCTCATAACTTCTCCTATATCACTGTCTTTTTGCGCAGCTCTTATACCTTCCCCTATATTGTCGTGTTTTCATACACATCTCATAACGTCCCCTATATCGCTGTGCCTTCGCACACCTCTCATAACTTCCCCTATATCGCCCTGTTTTCGCGCACCTCCCATACCTTCCCCAATATCGCTGTGTTTTCGTACACCTCTCATACCTTCCCTTATATCGCTGTGTTTTCACGCACCTCTCATAACTTCTCCTATATCACTGTCTTTTTGCGCAGCTCTTATACCTTCCCCTATATTGTCGTGTTTTCATACACATCTCATAACGTCCCCTATATCGCTGTGTATTCGCGCACATCCCATAGCATCCCTTATATTGCTGTGCCTTCGCGCACCTCTCATACCTTCCCCTATATCGCCCTGTTTTCGCGCACCTTCCATACCTTCCCCTATATCGCTGTGTATTCATGCACCTCGCATACCTCCCCCTATATCGCTGTGTTATAAACACACCTCTCATAACTTCTCGTATATCGCTGTGATTTTGTGCACCTCTCATACCTTCCCTAATATCACTGCGTTTTCATGCACATCTCATCACGTCCCCTATATCGCTGTGTTTTCGTGCACCTCTCATACCTCCCCCTATATCGCTGTGCTTGCGGACCTCTCATACCTTCCCCTATATCGCTATCTTTTCGCGCACATCCTATAGATTCACCTTCATCGCTGTGTTGTCATGCACATCTCATAACGTCCTCTATATCGCTGTATATTCACGCACCTCCCATAGCTTCCCTTATATCACTGTGCTTTCACGCACCTCTCATACCTTCCCAAATATCGCCCTGTTTTCGCGCACCTCCCATTCCTTCACCTATATCGCTGTTTTCGTGCACCTCTCATGCATTCCCGTATACCGCTGTGTTTTTGCACACCTCTCATACCTTCCCCAATATCACCGTGTTTTCATGCACATCTCATAACGTCCCCAATGTCGCTGGGTTTTCACGCACCTCTCATAACCACCCCTCTATCGCCCTGTTTTCGCGCTCCTCTCATACCTTCCCCTATATCACTGTGTTTACACGCAGCTCTCATACCTTCCCCAATATCACCGTGTTTTCACGCACCTCTCGTAACCTCCCCTCTATCGCCCTGTTTTCGCGCTCCTCTCATACCTTGCCCTATATCACTGTGTTTTCACGCAGCTCTCATACCTTCCCCTATATCGCTGTGTTTTTGCACACCTCTCCTGGCTTCCCGACTATCGCCGTGTATTCATGCACATCTCATACCTTCCCCTATATCGCTGTGCTTTCGCGCACCTCCCATAGCTTCGCCTACATCGCTGTTTTCGCGCACCTCTCATACCTTCCCCTATATCGATGTATTTTTGCGCACATCTCATACCTTTCCCTATATTGATGTGTTTTCATGCACATCTCATAACGTCCCCTATATACCTCTGTATTTGCGCACCTCCCATACCATCCCCTATATCACTGTGCCTTCGCGCACCTCTCATGCATTCCCATATATCGCCCTGTTTTCGCTCACCTCCCATACCTTCCCCGATATCGCTGTGTTTTTGTGCTCGTCTCATACCTTCCCCTATATTGCTGTGTTTCCATGCACCTCTCTTAACTTCTCCTATATCGCTGTGTTTTTGCACACCTCTCATACCTTCCCCTATATCTCTCTGTTTTCAGGCACCTCTCATGGCTTCCCCAATATTGCCGTGTATTCATGCACATCTCATACCGTCCCCTATATCGCTGTGTTTTGGCGCACCTCCCATCGCTTTACCTTCATCGCTGTGTTATTGCTCACCTCTCATAGCTTACCCTATATCGCCGTGTTTTCGCGCATCTCGCATGTCTTCATGTATATCGCTATGTTTTCGCTCCTATCATTACTTCCCCTATATCGCTGTGTTTTCTCGCACCTCTGATACATTCTCCTGTATTGCCATGTTTTCGCGCACCTCTTACAATTTCCCCTATATCGCCGCGGTCTCGCACACCTCTCATAACTTCCTCTGTATCACTGTTTTTTTGCGCATGTCCCATAGCGTCCCCTATATCGCTGTGTTTTCTCGCACCTCTGATACTTTCCCCTGTATCGCCGTGGTTTCGCGCACATCCCATAGGTTCCACTATATTGCCCTGTTTTTGCGCACCTCTCATGTCTTCCCCTATATCACTGTGTTTTCGCGCACCTCACATAGCATCCCCTATATCGCTGTGCCTTCGCGCACATCTCACAACTTCCCCTATATCGCCCTGTTTTCACGCACCTCCCATGCCTTCCCCAATATCGCTGTGTTTTCGTGCACCTCTCATACCTTCCCTTATATCGCTGTGTTTTCACGCACATCTCATAACTTCTCCTATATCGCCGTATTTTTGCGCAGTTGTTATACCCTTCCCCTATATTGCCGTGTTTTCATGCACATCTCATAACGTCCCCTATATCGCTGTGTATTCGCGCACATCCCATAGTATCCCTTGTATTGCTGTGCCTTCGCGCACCTCTCATACCTTCCCCAATATCGCCCTGTTTTAGCGCACCTTCCATACCTTCCACTATATCGCTGTGTTTTCATGCACCTCTCATATCTCCCTCTATATCGCTGTGTTTGCACGCACCTCTGATAATTTCTCCTATATCGCCGTATTTTTGCACACCTCTCATGGCTTCCCCAATATCGCAGTGTTTTCATGCATATCTCTTAACGAACCATATATCGCTGTGTATTCGCGCACCTGCCATAGCATCCCCTATATCACTGTGCCTTCGCTCACCTCTCATAACTTCCCCCATATCGCCCTGTTTTCGCAAACATTCCATACCTTCCCCCATATCGCTGTGTTTTCACGCACCTCTCATAACTTCTCCTATATCGCTGTCTTTTCGCGCACATCCCATAGCTTCACCTTTATCGCTGTGTTATTGCTCACCTCTCATAGATTCCCCTATATCGCCGTGTTTTTGCTCACCTCTCAGCTTCCCCTATATCGCCGTGTTTTTGCGCATCTCTCATGTCTTCACCTAGATCGCTATGTTTTCGCTCTTCTCATTAATTCCCCTATATCGCTGTGTTTTCTCGCACATCTGATATATTCTCCTGTATCACCGTGTTTCCGCGCACCTCTCATAATTTCGCCTATATCGCCGTGTTCTCGCACACCTCTCATACCATCCCCTATATCACTGTGTTTTCGTGCACGTCCCATAGCTTCCACTACATTGCCCTGTTTTCGCACACCTCTCATGTCTTCCCCTACATCGCTGTGTTTTCTCACACCTCTGATGCATTCCCCTATAACGCCAAGATTTCGCGGACCTCTCCTACTTTCCCCTATATCGCCGTGTTCTCGCGCAGCTCGCATACCTTCCCGTATATCACTGTGTTTTCACGCACGTCCCATGGAGTCCCCTATATTGCTGTGTTTTGGCGCAGCTCTCATACCTTCCCCGATATCACCCTGTTTTCATGCACATCCCATAGCTCTCACTACATTGCCCTGTTTTCGTGCACCTCTGATGTCTCCCCTATATCGCTGTGTTTTTGCTTCTCTCATAACTTCCCCTATATCGCTGTGTTTTCTCGCACCTCTGATGCATTCCCCTGTATCGTCGTGTTTTTGCGCGCCTCTCATACTTTCCCCTATATCGCCCTGTTTTCGCGCACTTCCCATACATTCCCCTATATCGCTGTGTTTTCATGCACCTCCCATAGCATCCCCTATATTGCAGACCTTCGCGCACCTCTCTTACCTTCCCCTATATAGCCCTGTTTTCGCGCATCTCCCATACATTCCCCTATATCGCTGTGTTTTCGTGCACCTCTCATACCTCCCCATATATCGCTGTGTTTTCACGCACCTCTCATAACTTCTCCTATATCGCTGTATTTTTGCGCACCTCTCATACCTTCCCCTATATTGCCGTTTTTTCAATCACATCTCATAACGTCCCCCATATTGCTGTGTATTCGCGCACCTCCCATAGAATCCCCTATATCGCTGTGCCTTCGCGCACATCTCATACCTTCCCCTATATCGTCCTGTTTTCGCGCACCTCCCATATCTTCCCTTTTATCGTTGTGTTTTTGTGCACCTCTCATACCTTCCCCTATATTGTTGTGTTTTCGCGCATCTCTCATGGCTTCCCCAATATTGCCGTGTATTCATGCACATCTCATACCGTCCCTTATATCGCTGTGCTTTCGCGCACCTCCCATAGCTACGCCCACGTCACTGTGTTTTCGTGCACCTCTCATACATTCCCCTATATCGCTGTCTTTTTGCGCACATCCCATAGCTTCATCTTTATCGCTGTGTTTTTGCTCACCTCTCATAGCTTCCCCTATATCACTGTGTTTTCACGCACCTCTCATGTCTTCACCTACATCGCTATGTTTTCGCTCCTGTCATTACTTCCATTATATCGCTGTGTTTTCTCACACCTCTGATACATTCCCCTGTATCGCCGTGTTGTCACGCACCTCTCATAATTTCTCCTACATCGCTGTATTCTCGCACACCTCTCATACCTTCCCCTATATCACTGTGTTTTCGCGCACGTCCCATAGCATCCCCTATATCGCTGTGTTTTCGCGCACCTCTCATACCTTCCCTATATCGCCCTGTTTTCGCACACCTCCCATTCCTTCCCCTGTATCGCTGTGTTTTAGTGCACCTCTCATACCTTCCCCTATATTGCCCTGTTTTCGCGCAGCTCCCATACTTTCCCCGATATCGCTGAGTTTTCGTGCACCTCTCATACCTTCCCCTATATCGCCGTCTTTTCGCGCACCTCTCATACCTTCCCCTATATCGCCCTGTTTTTGCACACATCCCATAGCTTCCACTATATTGCCCTGTTCTCGCGCACCTCTCATGCCTTCCCCTATGTCGCTCTGTTTTCGCTCCTCTCATAACGTCCCCTATATCGCTGTGTTTTCTTGCACCTCTGATGCATTCCCCTGTATCGCCGTGTTTTTGCGCACCTCTCATACTTTTCCCTATATAGCCGTGTTTTTGCGCATCTCTCATGGCATCCCCGATATCGCCGTGTTTCATGCATATTTCATACATTCCCCTATATCGCTGTGTTTTCGCGCACCTCCCATAGCTTCCGCTACATCGCTGTGTTTTCGCGCACGTCTCATGCCTTCACCTATATCGCTGTCTTTTCGCTCCCTTATATAGCTTCACCTTTATCGCTGTGTTTTTGCTCACCTCTCATACCTTCCACTATATCGCTGTGTTTTCGCGCACATCTCATGTCTTCCCCTATATCGTTGTGTTTTCGCTGCTCTCATACCTTCCCCTATATCACTGTGTTTTCTTGCACCTCTGATGCATTCCCCTGTATTGCGATGTTTTCGTGCACCTCTCATACCTTCCCCAATATCGCCCTGTTTTCGCGCACCTCCCATAACTTCCCCTATATCACTGTGTTTTTGTGCACCTCTCATACATTCCCCATATCACTGTGCTTTCACGCGTCTCTCATAACTTCCACTATATCGCTGTGTTTTTGCACACCTCTCATACCTTCCCCTATAATGCTGTGTTTTCGCGCGCCTTTCATGAAATCCCCAATATCGCCATGTATTCATGCACATCTCATACCGTCCCCTATATCACTGTGTTTTCTCGCACCACTGATGGCTTCCCCGATATCGCCGTGTATTCATGCACATCTCATACCGTCCCCTATATCGCCGTGTTTTTGCGCACCTCTCATAACTTACCCTATATCGCCGTGTTGTTATGCACATCTCATAACGTCCTCTATATCGCTGTGTATTCGCGCACCTCCCATAGCATCCCTTATATCGCTGTGCCTTCGCGCACCTCTCATACCTTCCCAAATATCGCCCTGTTTTCGCGCACGTCCCATTCCTTCACCTATATCACTGTTTTCGTGCTCCTCTCCTACCTTCCCCTATATTGCTGTATTTTCACGCACCTCTCTTAACTTCTCCTATATCGCTGTGTTTTTGCACACCTCTCATACCTTCCCCTATATCGCTGTGTTTTCAGGCACCTCTCATGTCATCCCCAATATCGCCGTGTATTCATACACATCTCATACCGTCCCCTACATTGCTGTGTTTTTGCACACCTCTCATACCTTCCCCTATATCGCTGTGTTTTCAGGCACCTCTCATGTCTTCCCCAATATCGCCGTGTATTCATGCACATCTCATACCGTCCCGTATATTGCTGTGTTTTCGGCACCTCCCATAGCTTCGCCTACATCGCTATTTTCGCGCACATCCCATAGCTTTATCACTGTGTTATTGCCTCACCTCTCATAGCTTACCCTATATCGCCGTGTTTTCGCACACCTCGCATGTCTTCACCTATATCGCTATGTTTTCCGCTCCTATATTACTTCCCATATATCGTTGTGTTTTCTCGCACCTCTGATACATTCTCCGGTATTGCCATGTTTTCGCGCACCTCTTACAATTTCCCCTATATCGCTGTGTTCTCGCACACCTCTCATACCTTCCCCTATATCACTGTATTTTTGCGCATGTCCCATAGCGTCCCCTATATCGCTGTGTTTTCTCGCACCTCTGATACATTCCCCTGTATCGCCGTGGTTTCGCGCACATCCCATAGGTTCCACTATATTGCCCTGTTTTTGCGCTCCTCTCATGTCTTCCCCTATATCACGGTGATTTTGCGCACCTCTCAATAGCATCCCCTATATAGCTGTGCCTTCGCGCACCTCTCATAACTTCCCCTATATCGCTCTGTTTTTGTGCACCTCCCATACCTTCCCCAATATCGCTGTGTTTTTCGTGCACCTCTCATACCTTCCCTTATCTCGCTGTGTTTTCACGCACCTCTCATAACTTCTCCTATAGCACTGTATTTTTGTGCAGCTCTTATACCTTCCCCTATATTGCCGTGTTTTCATGCACATCTCATAACGTCTCCTATATCTCTGTGTATTCACGCACCTCCCATAGCATCCCCTATATCGCTGTGCCTTCGGGCATCGCTCATACCTTCCCCCTATACCGCCCTGTTTCCCGTGCACCTCCCATGGCTTCGCCTACATCGCTGTGTTTTTGCGTACCTCTCATACTTCCCCTATATCGCCGTGGTTTCGCGCACCTCTCATTTCTTCACCTATATCGCTGTGTTTCCGCTCCTCTCATTACTTCCCCCATATCGCTCTGTGTTCTCGCACTTCTGATACAGTTCCCTGTATCAACGTGTTTCGCGCACCTCTCATAATTTCACCTATATCGCCGTGCTCTCGCACACCTCTCATATCCTCCACTATATCACTGTGTTTTCGCGCACGTCCAATAGCATCTCCTATATCGCTCTGTTTTCATGCACCTCTCATACCTCCCTCTATATCGCTGTGTTTTCACGCACCTCTCATAACTTCTCCTATAGCACTGTATTTTTGTGCAGCTCTTATACCTTCCCTTATATTGCCGTGTTTTCATGCACATCTCATAGCGTCCCCTATATCGCTGTGTTTTCGTGCACCTCCCATACAATCCCCTATATTGCTGTGCCTTCGCACACCTCTCATACCTTTCCCTATATCGCCCTGTTTTCGAGCACCTCCCATACCTTCCCCTATAATCGCTGCGTTTTCGTGTATCTCTCATAACTTCTCCTGTATTGCTGTATTTTTGCGTACCTCTCATAACTTCCCCTATAATTGCCGTGTTTTTATGCACATCTCATAACGTTCCCCTATATCGCTGTGTATTCGCGCACCTCCCATAGCATCCCCTATATCGCTGTGCCTTCGCGCACCTCTCATACCTTCCCCTATATCGCACAGTTTTCGCGCACCTCCGATTCCTTCCCCTATATCGCTGTTTCGTGCACCTTTCATACCTTCCCCAATATCGCTGTGTTTTCACACACCTCTCATAACTTCTCCTATATCACTGAGTTTTTGTGCACCTCTAATACCTTCCCTGATATCGCTGAGTTTTTATGCACATCTCATCACGTCCCCTATATCGCTGTGTATTCGCGCACCTTCCAGACCTTCTCCTACATCGCTGTGCCTTGTGCAGCTCTCATAGCTTCCCCTATATCGCTGTCTTTTCGCGCACATCCCATAGATTCAGCTTTATCGCTGTGTTATTGCATAACTCTCATAACTTACCCTGAATCGCCGAGTTTTTGCACACCTCTCATGTCTTCACCGAGATCGCTATGTTTTCGCACCTCTCAATACTTCCCCTATATCGCTGTGTTTTCTCGCACAATTGATACATTCTCCCGTATCGCTGTGCCTTCGTACACCTCTCATTATTTCCCCTATATCGCAGTGTTCTCGCGCACTTCTCATACCTTCCCTTATATCACTGCGTTTTTGTGCACCTCTCATACCTTCCCCTATATGGCTGTGTTTTCATGCACATCTCATAACGTCCCCTATATCGCTGTGTATTTGTGCATCTCCCATTCCTTCCCGAATATATCTCTGTGTTTTCGTGCACCTTTCATATCTTCCCCTATATCGCTGTGTTTTCGCACACCTCTCATAACTTCTCCTATATCGCTGTGTTATTGTGCACCTCTGATACCTTCCCTAATATCGCTGCGTTTTCCTGCACATCACATCACGTCCCCTATATCGTTGTGTATTCACGCACCTCCAATAGCATCCCCTATATCGCTGTGCCTTGCGCACCTCTCATAGCTTCCCCTATATCGCTGTCTTTTCGCGCACATCCCATAGATTCACCTCTATTGCTGTGTTATTGCTCACCTCTCATAGCTTCCCCTATATCGCCGTGTTTTTGCTCACCTCTCATAGCTTCCCCTATATCGCCGTGTTTTCGCGCACCTCTCATGTCTTCACCTAGATCGCTATGTTTTCGCTCCTCGCACTGCTTCCCCTATATCGCTGTGTTTTCTCGCACCTCTGATACATTCTCCCGTATCGCCGCGTATTCGCACACCTCTCATAATTTCCCCTATATCGCCGTGTTCTCGCACACCTCTCATACCTTACCCTATATCACTGTGTTTTCGCGCACCTCTCATACATTCCCCTATATCGCCCTGTTTTTGCGCTCATCCCATAACTTCACCTTTATCGCTGTGTTATTGCTTACCTCTCATAGCTTCCCCTATATCGCCGTGTTTTCGCGCACCTCTCATGTCTTCACCTATATCGCTGTGTTTCTGCTCCTCTCATTACTTCCCCTACATCGCTCTGTGTTCTCGCACTTCTGATACAGTTCCCTGTATCAACGTGTTTTCGCGCACCGCTCATAATTTTACCTATATCGCCCTGTTCTCACACACCTCTCATATCTTCCCCTATATCACTGTGTTTTCACGCACGTCCAATAGCGTTCCCTATATCGCTGTGTTTTCACGCACCTCTCATGTCTTCCCCTATATCACTGTGTTTTCACACACCTCCCATAGCATCCTCTATATTACTGTGCCTTCGCACACCTCTCATACCTTCCCCAAAATTGCCCTGCTTTCGAGCACCTCTCATACCTTCCCCTATATCGCTGTGTTTTCGCAAACCTCTCATTGTTTCCCGACTATCGCCGTGTATTCATGCACATCTCATACCTTCCCCTATATCGCTATGCTTTTGCGCACCTCCCATAGCTTCGTCTACATCGCTGTTTTCGCGCACCTCTCATTCCTTCCCCTATATCGATGCATTTTTGCACACATCTCATACCTTTCCCTATATTGATGTGTTTTCATGCACATCTCATAACGTCCCCTATATCGCTGGATATTTGTGCAACTCCCATACCATCCCCTATATCACTCTGCCTTCGCGCACCTCTCATGCATTCCCGTATATCGCCCTGTTTTCGCGCACCTCCTATAGCTTTGCCTACATTGCTGTTTTCGCGCACCTCTCATACCTTCCCCTATATCGATGCATTTTTGCGCACATCTCATAACGTCCCCTATATCGCTGTGTATTTGCGCACCTCCCATACCATCCCCTATATCACTGTGCCTTCGCGCACCTCTCATGCATTCCCGTATATCGCTGTGTTTTTGCACACCACTCATACATTCCCCAATATCACCGTGTTTTCATGCACATCTCATAACGTCCCCAATGTCGCTGGGTTTTCACACACCTCTCATAACTTCCCCTATATCGCCCTGTTTTCGCGCTCCTCTCATACCTTCACCTATATCACTATGTATTCACGCAGCTCTCATACCTTCCCCTATATCGATGTATTTTTGCGCACATCTCATACCTTCCCCTATATCGCTGTGCTTTCGCACACCTCCCAATAGCTTCGCCTACATCGCTGTTTTCGTGCACATCCCTTAGCTTCACCTTGATCGCTGTGTTATTGCTCACCTCTCATAGCTTACACTATATCGCCGTGTTTTCACGCACCTCGCATATCTTCACCTATATCACTATGTTTTCGCTCCTATCATTACTTCCCCTATATCGCTGTGTTTTCTTGCACCTCTGATACATTCTCCCGTATTGCCATGTTTTCGTGCACCTCTTACAATTTCCCCTATATCGTCCTGTTCTCGCACACCTCTCATACCTTCCCCTATATCACTGTTTTTTTGCGCATGTCCCATAGCGTCCCCTATATCGCTGTGTTTTCTGGCACCTCTGATACATTCCCCTGTATCACCGTGGTTGGCACATCCTACAGGTTCCACTACATTGCCCTGTTTCTGCGCAGCTCTGATGTCTTCCCCGATATCGCTGTGCTTTCGCGCACCTCTCATAACTTCCCCTATATCGCCCTGTTTTCGCGCACCTCCCATACCTTCCCCAATATCGCTGTGTTTTCGTGCACCTCTCATACCTTCCCTTATCTCGCTGTGTTTTCACGCACCTCTCATAACTTCTCCTATATCACTGTATTTTTGTGCAGCTCTTATACCTTCCCCTATATCGCTGTTTTCATGCACATCTCATAGCGTCCTCTATATCGCTGTGTATTCGCGCACTTCCCATAGCATCCCTTATATTGCTGTGCCTTCGCGCACCTCTCACACCTTCCCCTATATCGCCCTGTTTTCGCGCACCTTCCATACCTTCCCCTATATCGCTGTGTTTTCATGCACCTCTCATATCTCCCCCTATATCGCTGTGTTTTCATGCACCTCTCATAATTTCTCCTATATCGCCGTATTTTTGCTCACCTCTCATGGCTTCCCCAATATCGCCGCATTTTCATGCACATCTCTTAACGTCCCATATATCGCTGTGTATTCGCGCAACTGCCATAGCATCCCCTATATCGCTGCGCCTTCACGCACCTCTCATACCTTCCCATATATCGCCCTGTTTCCCGCGCACCTCCCATGGCTTCGCTTACATCGCTGCGTTTTTGCGCACCTCTCATACCTTCCCCTATATCGCCGTGTTCTCGCACACCTCTCATATCTTCCCCTATATCACTGTGTTTTCGCGCACATCCAATAGCGTCCCCTATATCGCTCTGTTCTCACGCACCTCTCATGTCTTCCCCTATATCACTGTGTTTTCGTGCATCTCCCATACCATCCCCTATATTGCTGTGTTTCGCACACGTATCATACCTTTCCCTATATCGCCCTGTTTTCGAGCAGCTCCCATACCTTCCCCTATATCGCTGTGCCTTCGCGCACCTCTCATACCTTCCCTTATATCGCCCTGTTTTCGCGCACATCCCATTCCTTCCATTATATTGCCCTGTTTTCGCGCACCTCTCATGTCTTCCACTACATCGCTGTGTTTTCTGGCACCTCTGATGCATTCCCCTGTAACACCTAGTTTTCGCGCACCTCTCATACTTTCCTCTATATCGCCGTGTTTACGCGCACCTCTCATACCGGCTCCTTTATCGCCATGTTTTTATGCACATCTCATACCGTCTCCTATAACGCTGTGTTTTCGCGCACCTCCCATAGCATCCCCTATATCGCTGTGCCTTCGTGCACCTCTCATACCTTCCCCTGTATAGCCCTGTTTTCGCGCACCTCCTATACCTTCCCTAATATCACTGCGTTTTCATGCACATCTCATCACGTCCACAATATCGCTGTGTATTCACACACCTCCCATAGCATCCCCTATACCGCTGTGCCTTGCGAACCTCTCATAGGTTCCACTATATCGCTGTGTTTTTGCTCACCTCTCATAGCTTTCCCTATATCGCCAAGTTTTCGCGCACCTCTCATGTCTTCACCTCGATCGCTATGTATTCGATCCTCTCAATACTTCCCCTATATCTCTGTGTTTTCTCGCACATCTGATACATTCTCCCGTATCGTCGTGTTTTCGCACACCTCTCATAATTTCCCCTATTTCGCCTTGTTCTCGCGCACCTCTCATAACTTCCCCTATGTTTTCCCCTGTGTTTTCGCGCACGTCCCATTGCGTCCCCTATATCGCTGTGTTTTCGCGCACCTCTCATACCTTCCCCTATATCGCTGTGTTTTCACGCACCTCTCTTAACTTCTCCTATATCGCTGTGATTTTGCACACCTCTCATACCTTCCCCTATATCGCTGTGTTTTCAGGCACCTCTCATGGCTTCCCCAATATCGCCGTGTATTCATGCACATCTCATACCGTCCCCTATATCGCAGTGTTTTCGCACACCTCCCATAGCTTCGCCTACATCGCTGTTTTCGCGCATATCCCATAGCTTCACCTTGATCGCTGTGTTATTGCTCACCTCTCATAGCTTACCCTGTATCGCCATGCTTTCGCGCACCTCGCATGTCTTAACCTATATCGCTATGTTTTCACTCCTATCATTACTTCCCCTATATCGCTGTGTTTTCTCGCACCTCTGATACATTCTCCTGTATTGCCATGTTTTCGCGCACCTCTTACAATTTCCCCTATAACGCCGTGTTCTCACACACCTCTCATACCTTCCCCTATATCACTGTCTTTTTGCTCATGTCCTATAGCGTCCCCTATATCGCTGTGTTTTCTCGCACCTCTGATACATTCCCCTGTATCGCCGTGGTTTCGCGCACATCACATAGGTTCCCCTATTTCGCCCTGTTTTTGTGCACCTCCCATAACCTTCCCCAATATCGCTTTGTTTTCGTGCACCTCTCCTACCTTCCCTTATATCGCTGTGTTTGCACGCACCTCTCATAACTTCTCCTATATCGCTGTATTTTTGCGCAGCTCTTATACATTCCCCTATATTGCCGTGTTTTCATGCACATCTCATAATGTCCCCTATATCGCTGCGTATTCGCGCACCTCCCATAGCATCCCTTATATTGCTGTGTCTTCGCGCACCTCTCATACCTTCCTCTATATCGCTGTGTTTTCACGCACCTCTCATAATTTCTCCTATATTGCCGTATTTTTGCGGACCACTCATGGCTTCCCCAATATCGCCGTGTTTTCATGCATATCTCTTAACGTCCCCTATATCTCTGTGTATACACGCAACTCCCATAGCATCCCCTGTATCGCTGTGCCTTCGCGCACCTCTCATACCTTCCCCTATATCGGCGTGTTTTCATGCACATCTCATAACGTCCCCTATATCGCTGTATTTTTGCGCAGCTCTTATACCTTCCCCTATATTGCCGTGTTTTCCTGCACATCTCATAATGTCCTCTATATCGCTGCGTATTCGCGCACCTCCCATAGCATCCCTTATATTGCTGTGTCTTCGCGCACCTCTCATACCTTCCTCTATATCGCCCTGTTTTCGCGCACCTTCCATACCTTCCCCTATATCGCTGTGTTTTCATGCACCTCTCATACCTCCCCCTATATCGCTGTGTTTTCACGCACCTCTCATAATTTCTCCTATATCGCCATATTTTTGCGCACCACTCATGGCTTCCCCAATATCGCCGTGTTTTCATGCACATCTATTATCGTCCCATATATAGCTGTGTATTCGCGCACCGGCCATAGCATCCCCTATCACGCTGTGACTTCGCGCACCTCTCATACCTTCCCCTATGTTGCCCTGTCTTCGCACACCTCCCATAGCGTCGCCTATATCGCTGAATTTTCGCACACCTCTCATGGCTTCCCCAATATCGCCGTGTTTTCATGCACATCTCATAACGTCCCCTATATCTCTGTGTATTCAAGCGACTCCCATAGCATCCCCTATATCGCTGTGCCTTCGCGCACCTCCCATACCTTCCCCTATATCGCTGTGTCTTCGTGTACCTCTCATACGTCCCCTTATATCGCTGTGTTTTCACGCACCTCTCATAACTTCCCCTGTATTGCTGTATTTTTGCGCACCTCTCATAACTTCCCCTACATTGCCGTGTTTTTATGCACATCTCATACCTTCCATTATATTGCCCTGTTTTTGCGCACCTCTCATGTCTTCCACTACATCGCTGTGTTTTCTAGCACCTCTGATGCATTCCCCTGTAACACCAAGTTTTCGCGCACCTCTGATACTTTACCCTATATCGCCGTGTTTACGCGCACCTCTCATACCTGCCCCTATATTGCCATGTTTTTATGCACATCTCATACCGTCTCCTATATCGCTGTGTTTTTGCGCACCTCCCATAGCATCCCCTATATCGCTGTGCCTTCGTGCACCTCTCATACCTTCCCCTATATCGCCCTGTTTTCGCGGACCTCCTATACCTTCCCTTATATCACTGCGTTTTCGTGCACCTTTCATACCTTCCCCTATATCGCCGTGTTTTCGCGCACTTCTCATGTCTTCACCTAGATCGCTATGTTTTCGCTCCTCTCAATACTTCCCCTATATCGCTGTGTTTTCTAGCACATCTCATACATTCTCCCGTATCGCTGTGTTTTCGCACACCTCTCATAGCATCCCCTATATCGCTGTGCCTTCGCGCACCTCCCATACCTTCCCCTATATCGCTGTGTCCTCGTGTACCTCTCATACGTCCCCTTATATCGCTGTGTTTTCACGCACCTCTCATAACTTCCCCTGTATTGCTGTATTTTTGCGCACCTCTCATATCTTCCCCTACATTGCCGTGTTTTTATGCACATCTCATAACGTCCCCTATATCGCTGTGTATTCGCGCACCTCCCATAGCATCCACTATATCGCTGTGCCTTCGCGCACCTCTCATACCTTCCCCTATATCGCCCTGTTTTCGCGCACATCCCATACCTTCCATTATATTGCCCTGTTTTCGCGCACCTCTCATGTCTTCCACTACATCGCTGTGTTTTCTAGCACCTCTGATGCATTCCCCTGTAACACCAAGTTTTCGCGCACCTCTCATACTTTACCCTATATCGCCGTGTTTACGCGCACCTCTCATACCTGCCCCTATATCGCCATGTTTTTATGCACATCTCATACCGTCTCCTATATCGCTGTGTTTTTGCGCACCTCCCATAGCATCCCCTATATCGCTGTGCCTTCGTGCACCTCTCATACCTTCCCCTATATCGCCCTGTTTTCGCGGACCTCCTATACCTTCCCTTATATCACTGCGTTTTCGTGCACCTTTCATACCTTCCCCTATATCGCCGTGTTTTCGCGCACTTCTCATGTCTTCACCTAGATCGCTATGTTTTCGCTCCTCTCAATACTTCCCCTATATCGCTGTGTTTTCTAGCACATCTCATACATTCTCCCGTATCGCTGTGTTTTCGCACACCTCTCATAATTTCCCCTATATCGCCGTGTTCTCGCACACCTCTCATACCTTCCCCTATATCACTGTGTTTTCGCGCACGTCCCATTGCGTCCCCTATATCGCTGTGTTTTCGTGCACCTCTCATACCTTCCCCAATATTTTCGTGCACATCCCATAGCTTCCACTATATTGCCCTGTTTTCGCACACCTCTCATGTATTCCATTACCTCGCTGTGTTTTCGCGCACCTCCCATACCTCCCCCTATATCGCCGTGTTTTATGCACATCTCATACCGTCCCCTATATTATTGTCTTTTGGCGCACCTCCCATACCTTCCCCTATATCGCCGTGTTTTTGTGCACCTCTCATACCTTCCCCAATATCGCCCTGTTTTCGCGCACCTCCTATACCTTCCCTTATATTGCTGCGTATTCGTGCACCTCTCATACCTTCCCGTACATTGCCCAGTGTTCGCGCACCTCCTATACCTTCCCTTGTATCGCTGCATTTTCGTGCACCTCTCTTACCTTCCCCTATATCGCTGTGTTTTCATGCACATCTCATAACGTCCCCTATTTCGCTGTGTATTTGTGCACCTCCCATAACATTCCCCATATCGCTCTCCCTTCACGCACCTCTCATACGTTCCCCTATATCACCCTGTTTTTGCACTCCTCTCATAGCTTCACCTATATCACTGTGTTTTCACGCACCTCTCATAACTTCCCCTATATCGCTGTGTTTTCACACACCTCTCATGGTTTCCGGTCTATCGCCGTGTATTCATGCACATCTCATATCGTCCCGTATATCGCTGTGCTTTCGCGCACCTCTCATACCATCCCCTATATCGCTGTGTTTTTGTGCACCTCTCATACCTTCACTAACATCGTTGCATTTTCATGCACATCTCATCATGTCCCCTATATCGCTGTGCATTCACGCACCTCCCATAATATCCCCTATGTCGCTGTGCCTTCGCGCACCTCTCATACCTTCCCCTATATCGCCCTGTTTTCGTGCATCTCCAATTCCTTCCCCTATATCGCTGTGTTTTCGTGCACCTTTCATACCTGCCCCTACATCACTGTGTTTTCACACACCTCTCATAGCTTCTCCTATATCGCTGTGTTTTTGTGCACCTCTCATAACTTCCCTAATATCGCTGCGTTTTCATGCACATCTCATCACGTCCCCTATATCACTGTGTATTCACGCACCTCCCATAGCATCCCCTATATCGCTGTGCCTTGTGCACCTCTCATACCTTCCCCTATATCGCAGTCTTTTCGCACACATCCCATAGATTCACCTTTACCGCTGTGTTATTGCTCACCACTCATAGCTTCCCCTGTAAAGCCGTGTTTTGCTCACCTCTCATAGCTTCCCCTATATCGCCGTGTTTTCATGCACCTCTCGTGTCTTCACCGAGATCGCTATGTTTTCGCTCCTCTCATTACTTCCCCTATATCGCTGTGTTTTCTCGCACATCTGATACATTCTCCCGTATCGCCGTGTTTTCGCACACCTCTCATAATTTCCCCTATCTCGCCGTGTTCTTGCACATCTCTCATACCTTCCCCTATATCACTGTGTTTTCACGCACGTCCCATAGCGTCCCCTATATCGCTGTGCTTTCGCGCACCTCTCATACCTTCCTCTATATTGCCCTGTTTTCGCGCAACTCCTATACCTTCCCTTATATCGCTGCGTTTTCGTGTACCTCTCATACCTCCCCCAATATCGATGTGTTTTCACGCACCTCTCATAACTTATCCTATATTGCTGTATTTTTGCGCACCTCTCATAACTTCCCCTATATCGCCGTGTTTTTATGCACATCTCATAATGTCCCCTATATCGCTGTGTATTCGTGCACCTCCCATTCCTTCCCCTATATCGCTGTGTTTTCCTGCTCCTCTCATACCTTCCCTAATATCGCTGCGTTTTCATGCACATCTCATCACGTCCCCTATATCGCTGTGTATTCACGCACCTCCCATAGCATCCCCTATATCGCTGTGCCTTGTGCACTTCTCATACCTTCCCCTATATCGCAGTCTTTTCGCGCACATCCCATAGATTCACCTTTACCGCTGTATTATTGCTCACCTCTCATAGCTTCCCCTGTAAAGCCGTGTTTTGCTCACCTCTCATAGCTTCCCCTATATCGCCGTGTTTTCATGCACCTCTCGTGTCTTCACCGAGATCGCTATGTTTTCGCTCCTCTCATTACTTCCCCTATATCGCTGTGTTTTCTCGCACATCTGATACATTCTCCCGTATCGCCGTGTTTTCGCGCACCTCTCATAATTTCCCCTATCTCGCCGTGTTCTTGCACATCTCTCATACCTTCCCTTATATCGCTGCGTTTTCGTGTACCTCTCATACCTCCCCCAATATCGTTGTGTTTTTACGCACCTCTCATAACTTATCCTATATTGCTGTATTTTTGCGCACCTTTCATAACTTCCCCTATATCGCCGTGTTTTTATGCACATCTCATAATGTCCCCTATATCGCTGTGTATTCATGCACCTCCCATTCCTTCCCCTATATCGCTGTGTTTTCGTGCTCCTCTCATACCTTACCTAATATCGCTGCGTTTTCATGCACATCTCATCACGTCCCCTATATCGCTGTTTATTCACGCACCTCCCATAGCATCCCCTATATCGCTGTGCCTTGTGCACCTCTCATGCCTTCCCCTATATCGCCGTGTTTTCGCGCACCTCTCCTGTCTTCCGCTATATCACTGTGTTTTCGCGCACCTTCCATAGCGTCCCCTATATTGCTGTGCCTTCGCATACCTCCACTAACTTCATCTATATCACCCTGTTTTCGAGCACCTTACATACCTTGCCCTATATCGCTGTGTTTTTGTGCACCTCTCATACCTCCCCCTATATCGCTGTGCCTTGCGCACCTCTCATACCTTCCCCTATATTACCCTGTTTTCGCGCACCTCCCATTCCTTCACCTATATCGCTGTTTTCGTGCACCTCTCATACCTTCCCCTATATCGCTGTGTTTTCACACACCTCTCATAACTTCTCCTATATCACTGTGTTTTTTTTGCACCTCTCATACCTTCCCTAATATCGCTGCATTTTCATGCACATCTCATCACGTCCCCTATATCGCTGTGTATTCACGCACCTCCCATAGCATCCCCTATATCGCTGTGCCTTGCGCACCTCTCATACCTTCCCCTATATTGCTGTCTTTTTGCGCATATCCCATAGATTCACCTTTATCGCTGTGTTATTGCTCACCTCTCATAGCTTCCCCTGTATCACCGTGTTTTTGCTCACCTCTCAAAGATTCCCCTATATCGCCCTGTTTTCGTGCACCTCCCATACCTTCCCCGATATCGCTGTGTTTTCGTGTTCCTCTCATACCTTCCCCTATATTGCTGTGTTTTCTCGCACCTCCGATACATTCTCCTGTATTGCCATGTTTTCGCGCACCTCTTACAATTTCCCCTATATCGCAGTGTTCACGCACACCTCTCATACCTTCCCCTATATCACTGTTATTTTGCGCATGTCCCATAGCTTCCCCTATATCGCTGTGTTTTCGCGCACCTCTGATACATTCCCCTGTATCGCCGTGGTTTCGCGCACATCCCATAGGTTCCACTATATTGCCCTGTTTTTGCGCACCTCTCATGTCTTCCCCTATATCACGGTGTTTTCGCGCACCTCTCATAGCATCCCCTGTATAGCTGTGCCTTTGCGCACCTCTCATAACTTCCCCTATATTGCCCTGTTTTCGCGCACCTCCCATACCTTCCCCAATATCGCTGTGTTTTCGTGCACCTCTCCTACCTTCCCCTATATCGCTGTGTTTTCACGCAGCTCTCATAACTTCTCTAAAATCACTGTATTTTTTGCGCAGCTCTTATACCTTCCCCTATATTGCCGTGTTTTCATGCACATCTCATAATGTCCCCTATATCGCTGCGTATTCGCGCACCTCCCAATAGCGTCCTGTTTTCGTGCACATCCCATAGCTTCCACTATATTGCCCTGTTTTCGCGCACCTCTCATGTATTCCACTACATCACTGTGTTTTCTGGCACCTCTGATGCGTTCCCCTGTAACGCCAAGTTTTCGCGCACCTCTCATACTTTCCATTATATCGCCCTGTTTACGTGCACCTCTCATACCTCCCCCTATATCGCCATGTTTTTATGCACATTTCATACCGTCTCCTATATCGCTGGGTTTTCGCACACCTCCCATAGCATCCACTAAATTGCTGT
This sequence comes from Mobula birostris, assembly GCF_030028105.1. Lineage (NCBI taxonomy): Eukaryota > Metazoa > Chordata > Chondrichthyes > Myliobatiformes > Myliobatidae > Mobula > Mobula birostris. Next base: position 63,540 of record NW_027274828.1, read on the forward strand.
GCATTCGTGCACCTCTCATATCTTCCCCTATATCGCCCTGTTTTCGTGCACCTCTCATGTATTCCACTACATCGCTGTGTTTTCTGGCACCTCTGATGGATTCCCCTGTAACGCCAAGTTTTCGCGCACATCTCATACTTTCCCCTATATCGCCGTGTTTACGCGCACCTCTCATACCTCCCCCTATATCGCCATGTTTTTATGCACATTTCATACCGTCTCCTATATCGCTGTTTTCTCGCGCACCTCCCATAGCATCCCCTATATCGCTGTGCCTTCAAGCACCTCTCATACCTTCCCCTAAATCGCCCTGTTTTCGCGCACCTCCTATACCTTCCCTTATATCGCAGCGTTTTCGTGCACCTCTCATAACTTCCCGTATAACGCTGTGTTTTCATTCACATCTCATAACGTCTCCTATTTCGCTGTGTATTCGTGCAATTCCCATAACATCCCCTATATCGCTGTGCCTTCGCGTACATCTCATACCTTCCCCTATAATGCCGTGTTTTCATGCACATCTCATAACGTCCCCTATATCGCTGGGTTTTCACGCACCTCTCATAACTTCCCCTATATCACCCTGCTTTCGAGCACCTCCCATACCTTCCCCTATATCGCTGTGTTTTCGTGCACCTTTCCTACCTTCCCCTATATCGCTGTATTTTCACGCAGCTCTCATAACTTCTCCTATATCACTGTATTTTTGCGCAGCTCTTATACCTTCCCCTATATTGCCGTGTTTTCATGCACATCTCATAATGTCCCCTATATCGCTGCGTATTCGCGCACCTCCCAATATCGCCCTGTTTTCGTGCACATCCCATAGCTTCCACTATATCGCCCTGTTTTAGTGCACCTCTCATGTATTCCACTACATCGCTGTGTTTTCTGGCACCTCTGATGCATTCCCCTGTAACGCCAAGTTTTCGCGCACATCTCATAATTTCCCCTATATCGCCGTGTTTACGCGCACCTCTCATACCTCCCCCTATATCGCCATGTTTTTATGCACATTTCATACCGTCTCCTATATCGCTGTTTTCTCGCGCACCTCCCATAGCATCCCCTATATCGCTGTGCCTTCATGCACCTCTCATACCTTCCCCTAAATCGCCCTGTTTTCGCGCACCTCCTATACCTTCCCTTATATCGCTGCGTTTCCGTGCACCTCTCATACCTTCCCGTATAACGCTGTGTTTTCATGCACATCTCATAACGTCTCCTATTTCGCTGTGTATTCGTGCAATTCCCATAACATCCCCTATATCGCTGTGCCTTCGCGCACCTCTCATACCTTCCACTGTACTGCCGTGTTTTCATGCACATCTCATAACGTCCCCTATATCGCTGGGTTTTCACGCACCTCTCATAACTTCCCCTATATCACCCTGCTTTCGAGCACCTCCCATACCTTCCCCTATATCGCTGTGTTTTCGTGTACCTCTCATACCTCCCCCTATATTGCTGTGTTTTCGCGCACCTCTAATAACTTCTCCTATATTGCTGTATTATTGCGCACCTCTCATAACTTCCCCTATATCGCTGTGTTTTCACACACCTCTCATAACTTCCCCTATATCGCTGTGTTTTTGTGCACCTCTCATAACTTCCCTAATATCGCTGCGTTTTCATGCACATCTCATCACGTCCCCTATATCGCTGTGTATTCACGTACCTCTCATACATCCCCCTATATCGCTGTCTTTTCGCGCACATCCCATAGATTCACCTTTATCACTGTGTTATTGCTCACCTCTCATAGTTTCCCCTGTATCGCCATGTTTTTGCTCACCTCTCATAGCTTCCCCCATATCTCCGTGTCTTTGCGCACCTCTCATGTCTTCACCTAGATCGCTATGTTTTCACTCCTCTAAATACTTACCCTATATCGCTGTGTTTTCTCGCACATCTGATACATTCTCCCATATCGCCGTGTTTTCGCACACCTCTCATAATTTCCCCTATATCGCCGTGTTCTCGCACACTTCTCATACCTTCCCCTATATCACTGTGTTTTCGCGAACGTCCCATTGCGTCCCCTGTATCGTCCTGTTTTCGCGCACCTCTCATTAATTCCCCTATATCATCCTGCTTTCGAGCACCTCCCATACCTTCCCCTATATCGCTGTGTTCTCATGTACCTCTCATACCTTCCCTATATCGCTGTGTTTTCACACACCTCTCATAACTTCTCCTATATCGCTGTGTTTTTGTGCACCTCTCATACCTTCCCCTATATCGCCCTGTTTTTGTACATCTCCCATTCCTGCCTCTATATCACTGTGTTTTCGTGCACCTTTCATACCTTCCGCTATATCACTGTGTTTTCACACACCTCTCATAACTTCTCCTATATCGCTGTGTTTTTGTGCACTTCTCATACCTTCCCTAATATCGCTGCATTTTCATGCACATCTCATCACATCCCCTATATCGCTGTGTATTCACGCACCTCCCATAGCATCCCCTATATCGCTGTGCCTTGCGCACCTCTCATACCTTCCCCTATATTGCTGTCTTTTCGCGCACATCCCATAGATTCACCTTTATCGCTGTGTTATTGCTCACCTCTCATAGCTTCCCCTGTATCGCCGTGTTTTTGCTCACCTCGCTTAGCTTCCCCTATATCGCCGTCTTTTCGTGCACCTCTCATGACTTCACCGAGATCGCTATGTTTTCGCTCCTCTCATTAGTTCCCCTATATCGCTGTGTTTTCTCGCACATCTGATACATTCTCCCGTATCGCCGTGTTTTCGCGCACCTCTCATACCTTTCCCTATATTGCCCTGTTTTCGCGCACCTCCTATACCTTCCCTTACATCGCTGCGTTTTCGTGTACCTCGCATACTTCCCCCAATATCGTTGTGTTTTCACGCATCTCTCATAAATTTTCCTATATTGCTGTATTTTTGCGCACCTCTCATAACTTCCCCTATATCGCCGTGTTTTTATGCACATCTCATCACGTCCCCTATATCGCTGTGTATTCGTGCACCTCCCATAGCATCCCCTATATCGCTGTGCCTTGCGCACCTCTCATACCTTCCCCTATATCGAAGTCTTTTCGCGCACATCCCATAGATTCACCTTTATCGCTGTATTATTGCTCACCTCTCATAGCTTCCCCTGTATTGCCGTGTTTTTGCTCACCTCTCATAGCTTTCCCTATATCGCCGTGTTTTCGCGCACCTCTCCTGTCTTCCCCTATATTACTGTGCCTTCACATACCTCCATTACTTTCATCTATATCACCCTGTTTTCGAGCACCTTACATACCTTCCCCTACATCGCTGTGTTTTTGTGCACCTCTCATACTTGCCCCTATATCGCTGTGCCTTGCGCACCTCTCATACCTTCCCCTATATCACCCTGTTTTCGCGCACCTCCCATTCCTTCACCTATATCGCTGTTTTCGTGCACCTCTCATACCTTCCCCTATATCGCTGTGTTTTCACATACCTCTCATAACTTCTCCTATATCACTGTGTTTTTTTTGCAACTCTCATACCTTCCCTAATATCGCTGCATTTTCATGCACATCTCATCACGTCCCCTATATCGCTGTGTATTCACGCACCTCCCATAGCATCCCCTATATCACTGTGCCTTCGCGCACCTCACATACCTTCCCCTATATCGCCCTGTTTTCGCGCACCTCCGATTCCTTCCCCTATATCGCTGTGTTTTCGTGCACCTTTCATACCTTCCCCTTTATCGCTGTGTTTTCACACACCTCTCATAACTTCTCCAATATCACTGGGTTTTTATGCACCTCTCATACCTTCCCTTATATTGCCGTTTTCGCGCACCTCCTATAACTTCCCTTATATCACTGCGTTTTCGTGCACCTCTCATACCTTCCACTATATCGCTGTGTTTTCATGCACATCTCATAACGTCCCCTATTTCGCTGTGTATTCGTGCACATCTCATCACGTCCCCTATATCGCTGTGTATTCACGTACCTCTCATACCTCCCCCTATATCGCTGTCTTTTCGCGCACATCCCATAGATTCACCTTTATCGCTGTGTTATTGCTCACCTCTCATAGATTCCCCTGTATCGCCGTGTTTTTGCTCACCTCTCATAGCTTCCCCCATATGTCCGTGTCTTTGCGCACCTCTCATGTCTTCACCTAGATCGCTATGTTTTCACTCCTCTAAATACTTACCCTATATCGCTGTGTTTTCTCGCACATATGATACATTCTCCCATATCGCCGTTTTTTCGCACACCTCTCATAATTTCCCCTATATCGCCGTGTTCTCGCACACTTCTCATACCTTCCCCCTATATCACTGTGTTTTCGCGAACGTCCCATTGCGTCCCCTGTATCGTCCTGTTTTCGCGCACCTCTCATTAATTCCCCTATATCATCCTGCTTTCGAGCACCTCCCATACCTTCCCCTATATCGCTGTGTTCTCGTGTACCTCTCATACCTTCCCTATATCGCTGTGTTTTCACACACCTCTCATAACTTCTCCTATATCGCTGTGTTTTTGTGCACCTCTCATACCTTCCCCTATATCGCCCTGTTTTTGTACATCTCCCATTACTGCCTCTATATCGCTGTGTTTTCGTGCACTTTTCATACCTTCCGCTATATCACTGTGTTTTCACACACCTCTCATAACTTCTCCTATATCGCTGTGTTTTTGTGCACCTCTCATACCTTCCACTATATCGCTGTGTTTTCATGCACATCTCATAACGTCCCCTATTTCGCTGTGTATTCGTGCACATCCCATAACATTCTCTATTTCTCTGTGCCTTCGCGCAACTCTCATACCTTCCCCTATATCGCCGTGTTTTCATGCACATCTCATAACGTCCCCCTATATCGCTGGGTTTTTACTCACCTCTCATAACTTCCCCTATATCGCCCTGCTTTCGAGCACCTTCCATACCTTCCCCTATATCGCTGTGTTTTCGTTTACCTCTCATACCTCCCCCTATATCGCTGTGTTTTCAAGCACCTCTCATAAATTCTCATATATTGCTGTATTTTTGTGCACCTCTCATAACTTCCCCTATATTGTCGTTTTTTTATGCACATCACATAACGTCCCCTATTTCACTGTGTATTCGTGCACCTCCCATAACATCCCCTATATCGCTGTGCCTTCGTGCGCATCCCATACCTTCCCCTATATCGCCCTGTTTTCGCCCACCTCCTATACCTTCCCTTATATCGCTGTGTATTTGTGCACCTCCCATTCCTTCCCCTATATCGCTGTGCTTTCGTGCACCTTTCATACCTTCCCCTATATCGCTGTGTTTTCGCACACCTCTCATAACTTCTCCTATATCGCTGTGTTTTTGTGCACCTCTGATATCTTCCCTAATATCGTTGCGTTTTCATGCACATCTCATCACGTCCCCTATATCACTGTGTATTCACGCACCTCCCATAGCATCCCCTATATCGCTGTGCCTTGCGCACCTCTCATAGCTTCCCCTATATCGCTGTCTTTTCGTGCACATCCCATAGATTCACCTTTATCGCTGCGTTATTGCTCACCTCTCATAGCTTCCCTGTATCGCCCTGTTTTTGCTCACCTCTCATAGCTTCCCTTATATCGCCGTGTTTTCGCGCCCTTCTCTTGTCTTCACCTAGATCGCTATGTTTTCGTTCCTCTCAATTCTTCCCCTATATCGCTGTTTTCTAGCACATCTGATACATTCTCCCGTATCGCCGTGTTTTTGCACACCTCTCATAATTTCCCCTAAATCGCCGTGCTCTCACACACCTCTCATACCTTTCCCTATATCACTGTGTTTTCGCACACGTCCCATTGCGTCCCCTATATCGCTGTGTTTTCGCGCACCTCTCATACCTTCCCCTATATCGCCCTATTTTCATGCGCATCCCATAGCTTCCACTATATTGCCCTGTTTTCGCACACCTCTCATGTATTCCACTACATCACTGTGTTTTCTGGCACCTCTGATGCATTCCCCTGTTACGCCAAGTTTTCGCGCACCTCTCTTACTTTCTATTATATCGCCGTGTTTACGCGCACCTCTCATACCTCACCCAAAATGGCCATGTTTTTATGCACATCTCATACCGTCTCCTACATCGCTGTGTTTTCGCACACCTCCCATAGCATCCCCTATATTGCTGTGCCTTCGTGCACCTCTCATACCTTCCCCTATATCGCCCTATTTTCGTGCACCTCTCATGTATTCCACTACATCGCTGTGTTTTCTGGCACCTCTGATGCATTCCCCTGTAACGCCAAGTTTGCGCGCACATCTCATAATTTCCGCTATATCGCAGTGTTTACGCGCACCTCTCATACATCCCCCTATATCGTCATGTTTTTATGCACATCTCATACCGTCTCCTATATCGCTGTTTTTCTGGCGCACCTCCTATAGCATCCCCTATATCGCTGTGCCTTCATGCACCTCTCATACCTTCCCCTATAACGCTGTGTTTTCATGCACATCTCATAACGTCCCCTATTTCGCTGTGTATTCGTGAACCTCCCATAACATCCCCTATATCGCTGTGCCTTCGCGCAACTCTCATACCTTCCCCTATATCGCCGTGTTTTCATGCACATCTCATAACGTCCCCTATATCGCTGAGTTTTCACGCACCTCTCATAACTTCCCCTATATCACCCTGCTTTCGAGAATTTCCCATACCTTCCCCTATATCGCTGTGTTTTCGTGTACCTCTCATACCTCCCCCTATATTGCTGTGTTTTCACGCACCGCTAATAAATTCTCCTATATTGCTGTATTATTGCGCACCTCTCATAACTTCCCCTGTATCGCCGTGTTTTCGTACACCTCTCATACCTTCCCTATATCGCTGTGTTTTCACACACCTCTCGTAACTTCTCCTATATCGCTGTGTTTTAGTGCACCTCTCATAACTTCCCTAATATCGCTGCCTTTTCATGCACATCTCATCACGTCCCCTATATCGCTGTGTATTCACGCACCTCCCATAGCATCCCCTATATCGCTGTGCCTTGCGCACCTCTCATAGCTTCGCCTATATCGCTGTCTTTTCGCGCACATCCCATAGATTCACCTTTATCGCTGTGTTATTGCTCACCTCTCATAGCTTACCCGAAATCGCCGTGTTTTTGCGCACCTCTCATGTCTTCACCTAGATCGCTATGTTTTCGCTCCTCTCAATACTTCCCCTATATCGCTGTGTTTTCTCGCACATCTGATACATTCGCCTGTATCGCCGTGTTTTCGCACACCTCTCATAATTTCCCCGATATCGCCGTGTTCTCGCACACCTCTTATACCTTCCTCTATATCACTGTGTTTTCGCGAACGTCCCATTGCGTCCCCTATATCGCTGTTTTTTTGCGAACCTCTCATACCTTCCCCTATATCGCCCTGTTTTCGTGCACATCCCATAGCTTCCACTATATTGCCCTGTTTTCGCGCACCTCTCATGTATTCCACTACATCGCTGTGTTTTCTGGCACCTCCGACGCATTCCCTTCTAATGCCATGTTTTCGCGCACCTCTCATACTTTCCCCTATATCGCCGTGTTTACGCGCACCTCTCATACCTCCCCCTATATCGCCACGTTTTTATGCACATCTCATACCGTCTCCTATATCGCTGTGTTTTTGCTCACCTACCATAGCATCCCCTATATCCAATGTGCTTTTGTGCACCTCTCATACCTTCCCCTATAGCGCCCTGTTATCACGCACCTCCTATACCTGCCCTTATAAGGCTGCATTTTCGTGCACCTCTCATACCTTCCCCTATAACGCCGAGTTTTCATGCACATCTCATAACGTCTCCTATATCGCTGGGTTTTCACGCACCTCTCATAACTTCCCCTATATCACCCTGCTTTCGAGCACCTCCCATACCTTCCCCTATATTGCTGTGTTTTCGTGTACATCTCATACCTCCCCCTATATCGCTGTGTTTTCACGCACCTCTAATAACTTCTGCTATATTGCTGTATTATTGCTCACCTCTCATAACTTCCCCAATATCGCCGTGTTTTTATGCACATCTCATAATGTCCCCTATATCGCTGTGTATTCGTCCACCTCCCATACCTTCCCCTATATCGCTGTGTTTTCGCACACCTCTCATAACTTTTCCTATATCGCTGTGTTTTTGTGCACCTCTCATACCTTCCCTAATATCGCTGCGTTTTCATGCACATCTCATCACGTTCCCTATATTGCTGTGTATTCACGCACCTCCCATAGCATCACCTATATCGCTGTGCCTTGCGCACCTCTCATAGATTCTCCTATATCGCTGTCTTTTCGTGCACATCCCATAGATTCACCTTTATCGCTGTGTTATTGCTCACCTCTCATAGCTTCCCCTGTATCGCCGTGTTTTTGCTCACCTCTCATAGGTTCCCCTGTATCGCCGTGTTTTTGCTCACCTCTCATAGCTTCCCCTGTATCGCCGTGTTTTCGCGCACCTCTCATGTCTTCACCTAGATCGCTATGTTTTCGCTCCTCTCAATAGTTCCCCTATATCGCTGTGTTTTCTCGCAAATCTGATATCTCCCCCTATATCGCCGTGTTTTTTATACACATCTCATACCGTCCCCTATATTACTGTGTTTTCCCTATATCGCTGTGCCTTTGCGCACCTCTCATACCTTCCCCTATATCGCCATGTTTTCATGCACATCTCATAATCTCCCCTATATCGCAGGGTTTCCACGCATCTCTCATAACCTCCCCTATATTGCCCTGTTTTCACACTCCTCTCATACCTTCCCCTATATCACTGTGTTTTCACCCACCTCTCATAACTTCTCCTATATCGCTGTGTTTTTAGTGCACCTCTCATAACTTCCCTAATATCGCTGCCTTTTTCATGCACATCTCATCACGTCCCCCTATATCGCTGTGCCTTGCGCACCTCTCATAGCTTCGCCTATATCGCTGTCTTTTCGCGCACATCCCATAGATTCACCTTTATCGCTGTGTTATTGCTCACCTCTCATAGCTTCCCCTGTATCGCCGTGTTTTTTGCTCACCTCTCATAGCTTCCCCCATATCGCCGTGTTTTTTGCGCACCTCTCATGTCTTCACCTAGATCACTATGTTTTCGCTCCTCTCAATACTTCCCCTATATCGCTGTGTTTTTCTCACACATCTGATACATTCGCCCGTATCGCCGTGTTTTCGCACACCTCTCATAATTTCCCCTATATCACTGTGTTTTCGTGAACGTTCCCATTGCGTCCCCTATATCGCTGTGTTTTCGCGAACCTCTCATACCTTCCCCTATATCGCCCTGTTTTCGTGCACATCCCATAGCTTCCACTATATTGCCCTGTTTTCGCGCACCTCTCATGTATTCCACTACATCGCTGTGTTTTCTGGCACCTCCGATGCATTCCCTTGTAATGCCTTGTTTTCACGCACCTCTCATACTTTCCCCTATATCGCCGTGTTTACGCGCACCTCTCATACCTCCACCTATATCGCCACGTTTTTATGCACATCGCATACTGTCTCCTATATCGCTGTGTTTTTGCTCACCTACCATAGCATCCCCTATATCGAATGTGCTTTTGTGCACCTCTCATACCTTCCCCTTTTGAGCCCTGTTTTTCGCGGACCTCCTATACCTTCCCTTATATCACTGCGTTTTCGTGCACCTTTCATACCTTCCCCTATATCGCCGTGTTTTCGCGCACTTTCTCATGTCTTCACCTAGATCGCTATGTTTTCGCTCCTGTCAATACTTCCCCTATATCGCTGTGTTTTCTAGCACATCTCATACATTCTCCCGTATCGCTGTGTTTTCGCACACCTCTCATAATTTTCCCCTATATCGCGCGTGTTCTCACACACCTCTCATATCTTCCCCTATATCACTGTGTTTTCGCGCACGTCCCATTGCGTCCCCCTATATCGCTGTGTTTTTCGCGCACCTCTCATACCTTCCCCAATATTTTCGTGCACATCCCATAGCTTCCACTATATTGCCCTGTTTTCGCACACCTCTCATGTATTCCATTACCTCGCTGTGTTTTCGCGCACCTCCCATACCTCCCCCTATATCGCCGTGTTTTATGAACATCTCATACCGTCTCCTATATCGCTGTTTTCTGGCGCACCTCCTATAGCATCCCCTATATCGCTGTGCCTTCATGCACCTCTCAGACCTTCCCCTATATCGCTGTGTTTTCATGCACATCTCATAACGTCCCCCTATTTCGCTGTGTATTCGTGCACCTCCCATAACATTCCTATATCGCTGTGCCTTCGCGCACCTCTCATACCTTCCCCTATATCGCCGTGTTTTCATGCACATCTCATAATCTCCCCTATATCTCTGGGTTTCCACGCATCTCTCATAACCTCCCCTATATCGTCCTGTTTTCACGCTCCTCTCATACCTTCCCCTATATCACTGTGTTTTCACGCACCTCTCATAACTTTCCCTATATCGCTGTCTTTTCGCGCTTATCCCATAGATTCACCTTTATCGCTGTGTTATTTCTCACCTCTCATAGCTTCCCCTGTATCTCAATGTTTTTGCTCACCTCTCATAGCTTCCCTCATATCGCCGTGTTTTCGTGCACCTCTCATGTCTTCACCGAGATCGCTATGTTTTTTGCTCCTCTCATTACTTCCCCTATATCGCTGTGTTTCCTCGCACGTCTGATACATTCTCCCGTATCGCCGTTTTTTGCGCACCTCTCATAATTTCCCCTATATTTGCCGTGTTCTCGCACATCTCTTAACCTTCCCCTATATCAGTGTGTTTTCGCGCACGTCCCATAGATTCCCCTATATCGCTGTGTTTACACTCACTTCTCATAAATTCTCATATATCGCCGTGTTTTCGCGGACCTCTCATAATTTCCCCTATATAGCCATGTTTCTTGCACACCTCTCATAACTTCCACTATATCACTGTGTTTTCACGCACGTCCCCATAGCAATCCCCTGTATCGCTGTGTTTTCGGGCACCTCTCATACCTTTCCCTGTATCGCCATGTTTTCGCGCACTTTCCCATAGCTTCCACTATACTCTCATGTCTCCTCCTATATCACTGTGTTTTCGCGCACCTCCCATACCTTCCTCTATATCGCTGTGTTTTCGTGCACCTCTCATACCTTCCCCTATATTGCTGTGTTTTCACGCACCTCTCATAACTTCTCCTATATCGCTGTATTTTGCGCACCTCTCATACCTTCCCCTATATCGCCGTGTTTTCAATCACATCTCATAACGTCCCCCATATTGCTGTGTATTCGCACACCTCCATAGAATCCCCTATATCGCTGTGCCTTCGCGCACATCTCATACCTTACCCTATATCGTCCTGTTTTCGCGCACCTCCCATACCTTCCCTTTTATCGTTGTGTTTTTCATGCACCTCTCATACCTTCCCCTATATTGCTGTGTTTTCGCGCATCTCTCATGGCTTCCCCAATATCGCCGTGTATTCATGCACATCTCATACCGTCCCTTATATCGCTGTGCTTTCGCGCACCTCCCATAGCAATGCCCACGTCGCTCTGTTTTTGCGCACCTCTCATACCTTCACCTATATCGCTGTGTTTACACTCACTTCTCATAAATTCTCATATATCGCCGTGTTTTCGCGGACCTCTCATAATTTCCCCTATATAGCCATGTTCTTGCACACCTCTCATAACTTCCACTATATCACTGTGTTTTCGCGCACGTCCCATAGCATCCCCTGTATCGCTGTGTTTTCGGGCACCTCTCATACCTTTCCCTGTATCGCCATGTTTTCGCGCACTTCCCATAGCTTCCACTATATAGCCCTGTTTTCGAGCACTCTCATGTCTCCTCCTATATCACTGTGTTTTCGCGCACCTCCCATACCTTCCTCTATATCGCTGTGTTTTCGTGCACCTCTCATACCTTCCCCTATATTGCTGTGTTTTCACGCACCTCTCATAACTTCTCCTATATCGCTGTATTTTTGCGCACCTCTCATACCTTCCCCTATATCGCCGTGTTTTCAATCACATCTCATAACGTCCCCCATATTGCTGTGTATTCGCACACCTCCCATAGAATCCCCTATATCGCTGTGCCTTCGCGCACATCTCATACCTTACCCTATATCGTCCTGTTTTCGCGCACCTCCCATACCTTCCCTTTTATCGTTGTGTTTTCATGCACCTCTCATACCTTCCCCTATATTGCTGTGTTTTCGCGCATCTCTCATGGCTTCCCCAATATTGCCTTGTATTCTTGCACATTTCATACCGTCCGTTATATCGCTGTGCTTTCGCGCACCTCCCATACTTTCCTCTAAATCGCTGTGTTTTCGTGCACCTCTCATACCTTCCCCTATATCGCCCTGTTTTCGCACACATCCCATAGCTTCCACTATATTGCCCTGTTTTCGCGCACCTCTCATGCCTTCCCCTATTTCGCTCTGTTTTCGCTCCTCTCATAACGTCCCCTATATCGCTGTGTTTTCTTGCACCTCTGATGCATTCCCCTGTATCGCCGTGTTTTTGCGCACCTCTCATACTTTTCCCTATTATGCCGTGCTTTTGCGCATCTCTCATGGCATCCCCGATATCGCCGTGTTTCATGCATATTTCATACATTCCCCTATATCGCTGTGTTTTCGCGCAGCTCCCATAGCTTCCGCTACATCGCTGTGTTTTCGCGCACCTCTCATGCCTTCACCTATATCGCTGTCTTTTCACACCTGATATAGCTTCACCTTTCTCGCTGTGTTTTTGCTCACCTCTCATACCTTCCCCTATATCGCTGTGTTTTCGCTGCTCTCATAACTTCCCCTATATCACTGTGTTTTCTCGCACCTCTGATGCATTCCCCTGCATTGCAATATTTTCGCGCACCTCTCATACCTTCCCCAATATCGCCCTGTTTTTCGCGCACCTCCCATACCTTCCCCTATATCGCTGTGCTTTTGTGCACCTCTCATACATTCCCCATATCACCTCTCATAACTTCCACTATATCGCTGTGTTTTTTGAACACCTCTCATATCTTACCCTATAATGCTGTGTTTTCGCGCGGCTCTCATGGAATCCCCAATATCGCCATGTATTCATGCACATCTCATACCGTCCCCTATATCACTGTGTTTTCTCGCACCACTGATGGCTTCCCCGATATCGCCGTGTATTCATGCACATCTCATACCGTCCCCTATATCGCTGTGTTTTCGCGCACCTCTCATACCTTCCCCTATATTGCTGTGTTTTCACGCACCTCTCTTAACTTCCCCAATATCGCCGTGTTTTTGCGCACCTCTCATAACTTACCCTATATCGCCGTGTTGTTATGCACATCTCATAACGTCCTCTATATCGCTGTGTATTCGCGCACCTCCCATAGCATCCCTTATATCGCTGTGCCTTCGTGCACCTCTCATACCTTCCCAAATATCGCCCTGTTTTCGCGCACCTCCCATTCCTTCACCTATATCGCTGTTTTCGTGCACCTCTCATACCTTCTCCTATATCGCTGCGCCTTCGTGCACCTCTCATGCATTCCCGTACATCGCCCTGTTTTCGCGCACCTCCCATACCTTCCCCGATATCGCTGTGTTTTCGCACACCTCTCATGGCTTCCCGACTATCGCCGTGTATTCATGCACATCTCATACCTTCCCCTATATCGCTGTGCTTTCGCGCACCTCCCATAGCTTTGCCTACATCGCTGTTTTTCGTGCACCTCTCATACCTTCCCCTATATCGATGTATTTTTGCGCACATCTCATACCTTTCCCTATATTGATGTGTTTTCATGCACATCTCATAACGTCCCCTATATACCTCTGTATTTGCGCACCTCCATACCATCCCCTATATCACTGTGCCTTCGCGCACCTCTCATGCATTCCCATATATCGCCCTGTTTTCGCGCACCTCCCATACCTTCCCCGATATCACTGTGTTTTTGTGCTCCTCTCATACCTTCCCCGATATTGCTGTGTTTTCATGCACCTCTCTTAACTTCTCCTATATCGCTGTGTTTTTGCACACCTCTCATACCTTCCCCTATATCGCTGTGTTTTCAGGCACCTCTCATGGCTTCCCCAATATCGCCGTGTATTCATGCACATCTCATACCGTCCCCTATATCGCTGTGTTTTGGCGCACCTCCCATAGCTTCGCCTACATCGCTGTTTTTCGCGCACCTCCCATAGCTTCACCTTCATCGTTGTGTTATTGCTCACCTCTCATAGCTTACCCTATATCGCCGTGTTTTCGCGCATCTCGCATGTCTTCACGTATATCGCTATGTTTTCGCTCCTATCATTACTCCCCCTATATCGCTGTGTTTTCTCGCACCTTTGATACATTCTCCTGTATTGCCATGTTTTCGCGCACCTCTTACAATTTCCCCTGTATCGCCGTGTTCTTGCACACCTCTCATACCTTCCCCTGTATCACTGTTTTTTTTGCGCATGTCCCATAGCGTCCCCTATATCGCTGTGTTTTCTCGCACCTCTGATACTTTCCCCTGTATCGCCGTGGTTTCGCGCACATCCCATAGGTTCCACTATATTGCCCTGTTTTTGCGCACCTCTCATGTCTTCCCCTATATCACGGTGTTTTCGCGCACCTCTCATAGCATCCCCTATATCGCTGTCCTTCGCGCACATCTCATAACTTCCCCTATATCGCCCTGTTTTCTCATGCACCTCCCATACCTTCCCCAATATCGCTGTGACTTCGCGCACCTCTCATACGTTCCCCTATATCGCCCTGTTTTCGCGCACCTTCCATATCTTCCCCAAAATCGCTGTGTTTTCATGCACCTCTCATACCTCCCTCTATATCGCTGTGTTTTCACGCACCTCTCATAATTTCTCCTATATCGCCGTATTTTTGCACACCTCTCATGGCTTCCCCAATATCGCCGTGTTTTAATGCACATCTCTTAACGTCCCATATATCGCTGTGTATTTGCGCATCTGCCGTAGCATCCCCTATATTGCTGTGACTTCGCGCACCTCTCATAACTTCCCCTATATCGCCCTGTTTTCGCGCACCTTCCATACCGTCCCCCATTATGCTGTGTTTTCACGCACCTCTCATAACTTCTCCTATATTGCTGTCTTTTCGCGCACATCCCGTAGCTTCACCTTTATCGCTGTGTTATTGCTCACCTCTCATAGATTCCCCTATATCGCCCATGTTTTTGCTCACCTCTCATAGCTTCCCCTATATCGCCGTGTTTTCGCGCACCTCTCATGTCTTCACCTAGATCGCTATGTTTTCGCTCTTCTCATTAATTCCCCTATATCGCTGTGTTTTCTCGCACATCTGATATATTCTCCTGTATCGCCGTGTTTTCGTGCACCTCTCATAATTTCGCCTATATTGCCGTGTTCTCGCACACCTCTCATACCATCCCCTATATCACTGTGTTTTCACGCACGTCCCATAGCTTCCACTACATTGCCCTGCTTTCGCGCACCTCTCATGTCCTTCCCCTACATCGCTGTGTTTTCTCACACCTCTGATGCATTCCCCTATAACGCCAAGATTTCGCGGACCTCTCCTACTTTCCCCTATATCACCGTGTTCTCGTGCAGCTCGCTTACCTTCCCCTACATCACTGTGTTTTCACGCACGTCCCATGGAGTCCCCTATATTGCTGTGTTTTCGCACAGCTCTCATACCTTCCCCTATATCGCACTGTTTTCATGCACATCCCATAGCTCTCACTACATTGCCCTATTTTCGTGCACCTCTCATGTCTCCCCTACATTGCTGTGTTTTTGCTTCTCTCATAACTTCCCCGATATCGCTGTGTTTTCTCGCACCTCTGATGCATTCCCCTGTATCGCCGTGATTTGTGCACCTCTCATACTTTCCCTATATCGCCGTGTTTTCACGCATCTCTCATTTCTTCCCCGATATCTCCGTGTTTTCATGCACATCTCATACCGTCCCCTATATCACTGTGCCTTCGCGCACCTCTCATACCTTCCCCTATATCGCTGTGTTTTCGTGCACCTCTCATACCTTCCCCTATATCGCTGTGTTTTCACTCACCTCTCATCACTTCTCATATATCGCCGTGTTTTCGCGGACCTCTCATAATTTCCCCTATATAGCCAGGTTCTTGCACACCTCTCATACCTTCCACTATATCACTGTGTTTTCGCGCACGTCCCATAGCATCCCCTGTATCGCTGTGTTTTCGGGCACCTCTCA
>NW_027274829.1:0-79690 GCF_030028105.1 Mobula birostris
GGCTGAATCACACCACACTCACCCTGGTCTCAGAACAACACCACATTCACCCTGGTCTCAATCACACCAGACTCACCCTGGTCTCACAATCACACCACACTTACCCTGGTCTCAATCACACCACACACACCCTGGTCTCACAATCACACCACATTCACCCTGGTCTCACAATCACACCACACTTACCCTGGTCTCAATCACACCACACTCACATTGGTCTCACAGTCACACCACACTCACATTGGTCTCACAATCACACCACACTCACCCTGGTCTCAATCACACCACGCTCACCCTGGTCTCACAATCACACCACATTCACCCTAGTCACACAATCACACCACACTCACTCTGGTCTCACAAGCACACAGATTGGTCTCAATCTCACCACACTCACACCATCTCACAATCACACCACAATCACCCTGGTCTCACAATCACACCACACTTACCCTGGTCTCAAACACACCACACTCACATTGGTCTCAAAATCACGCCACACTCACCCTGGTCTCACAATCACACCACACTCACCCTGGTCTCAATCACACCACACTCACCACTGGTCTCACAATCAAACCACACTCACACTGGTCTCACAATCACACAACATTCAAGCTGGTCTCAATCACACCGCACTCACCCTTGTCTTACAATCACACCACATTCACCCTGGTTTCAATCTCACCACAATCATCCCAGTCTCACAATCACACCACAATCAGCCTGGTCTCACGATCACACAACATTTACCCTGGTCTCAATAACACCATACTCATATTGGTCTCAAAATCACACTACACTCAACCTGGTCTCACAATAACACCACACTCAACCTGGGCTGAATCACACCACAGTCACCCTGGTCTCACAATAACACCACACTCAGATTGGTCTCACAATCACACCATACTCACCCTGGTCTCACAATCATATCACACTCACCCTGGTCTGAATCACACCACACTCACTCTGGTCTCACAATCACACCACGCTCGCTCTGGTCTCACAATCACACCACAATCACCCTGGTCTCACAATCACACCACACTCACATTGGTCTCACAATCACACCACACTCACCTGGTCTCAATCACACCACACTCACCCTGGTCTCACAATCACACCATAATCACCCTGGTCTCACAATCACACCACACTCATCCACGTCTCACAATCACACCACATTCACCCTGGTTTCAATCACACCACACTCTCCCTGGTCACACAATGACATCACACTCACTCTGCTCTCACAATCACACACACTGATATTGATCTCACAAACAAACCACACTCAACCTGGTCTCACAATAACACCACACTCACCCTGGTCTCAATCACACCACACTCACACTGGTCTCACAATCACACCACACTCACATTCGTCGCACAATCACACCACACTAACCCTGGTCTCAATCACACCACACTCTCCCTGGTCTCACAAGCACACAGATTGGCCTCAATCTCACCACAATCACACCATCTCACACTCACACCACAATCACCCTTGTCTCACAATCACACCACACTTACCCTGGTGTCAATCACATCACACTCACATTGGTCTCAAAATCACGCCACAATCACCCTGTTCTCTCAATCACACCACACTCACCCTAGTCTCAATCACACCACACTCACCCTGGTCTCAAAATCACACAACATTCACCCTGGTCTCCATCACACCACATTCACCCTGGGCTCACAATCACACCAAACTCACTCTGTTCTCACAATCACACACACTCACATTGGTTTCAGTCTCACCACAATCACCACACTCTCACAATCACACCACAATAACCCTGGTCTCATAATCACACCACACTTACCCTGGTCTCAATCACACCACACTCACCCTGGTCTCACAATCACAACACAGTCACCCTCGTCTCAATCACACCACACTCACCCTGCTCTCACTATCACACCACACATACCCTGGTCTCTATCACACCACACTCACATTGGTCTCACAATCACACCACACTCACCCTGGTCTCACAATCACACCACACTCACCCTGGTCTCAATCACACCATGCTCACCCTGGTCTCAATCACACCACGCTCACCCTGGTCTCACAATCACACCACACTCACTCTGGTCTCACAATCACACCACACTTACCCTGGTCTCAATCACACCACACTCACATTCGTCTCACAATCACACCACATTCACCCTGGTCTCACGATCACACCACATTTACCCTGGTCTCACAATCACACTACACTCAACCTGCTCTCACAATAACACCACACTCACCCTGGTCTCAATCACACCACACTCAGATTGGTCTCTCAATCACACCACACTCAAATAGGGCTGAATCACACCACACTCACCCTGGTCTCACAATAACACCACACTCAGATTGGTCTCACAATCACACTACACTCACCCTGGCCTCAATCATACCACACTCCACCTGGTCTCAATCACACCATACTCACACTGGTCTCACAATCACACCATACTCAAACTGGACTCACAATCACACCACACTTACATTGGTCTCAAACGCACCACACTCACCCTGGTCTCACAATCACACCACACTCACATTCGTCGCACAATCACACCACACTAACCCTGGTCTCAATCACACCACACTCTCCCTGGTCTCACAATCACACCACATTCACCCTGGTCTCACAATCACACCACACTCACTCTGGTCTCACAAGCACACAGATTGGCCTCAATCTCACCACAATCACACCATCTCACACTCACACCACAATCACCCTTGTCTCACAATCACACCACACTCACCTGGTCTCAATCACACCACACTCACCCTGGTCTCACAATCACACCATAATCACCCTGGTCTCACAATCACACCACACTCATCCACGTCTCACAATCACACCACATTCACCCTGGTTTCAATCACACCACACTCTCCCTGGTCACACAATGACATCACACTCACTCTGCTCTCACAATCACACACACTGATATTGATCTCACAAACAAACCACACTCAACCTGGTCTCACAATAACACCACACTCACCCTGGTCTCAATCACACCACACTCACACTGGTCTCACAATCACACCACACTCACATTCGTCGCACAATCACACCACACTAACCCTGGTCTCAATCACACCACACTCTCCCTGGTCTCACAAGCACACAGATTGGCCTCAATCTCACCACAATCACACCATCTCACACTCACACCACAATCACCCTTGTCTCACAATCACACCACACTTACCCTAGTGTCAATCACATCACACTCACATTGGTCTCAAAATCACGCCACAATCACCCTGTTCTCTCAATCACACCACACTCACCCTAGTCTCAATCACACCACACTCACCCTGGTCTCAAAATCACACAACATTCACCCTGGTCTCCATCACACCACATTCACCCTGGGCTCACAATCACACCAAACTCACTCTGTTCTCACAATCACACACACTCACATTGGTTTCAGTCTCACCACAATCACCACACTCTCACAATCACACCACAATAACCCTGGTCTCATAATCAAACCACACTTACCCTGGTCTCAATCACACCACACTCACCCTGGTCTCACAATCACAACACAGTCACCCTCGTCTCAATCACACCACACTCACCCTGCTCTCACTATCACACCACACATACCCTGGTCTCTATCACACCACACTCACATTGGTCTCACAATCACACCACACTCACCCTGGTCTCACAATCACACCACACTCACCCTGGTCTCAATCACACCATGCTCACCCTGGTCTCAATCACACCACGCTCACCCTGGTCTCACAATCACACCACACTCACTCTGGTCTCACAATCACACCACACTTACCCTGGTCTCAATCACACCACACTCACATTCGTCTCACAATCACACCACATTCACCCTGGTCTCACGATCACACCACATTTACCCTGGTCTCACAATCACACTACACTCAACCTGCTCTCACAATAACACCACACTCACCCTGGTCTCAATCACACCACACTCAGATTGGTCTCTCAATCACACCACACTCAAATAGGGCTGAATCACACCACACTCACCCTGGTCTCACAATAACACCACACTCAGATTGGTCTCACAATCACACTACACTCACCCTGGCCTCAATCATACCACACTCCACCTGGTCTCAATCACACCATACTCACACTGGTCTCACAATCACACCATACTCAAACTGGACTCACAATCACACCACACTTACATTGGTCTCAAACGCACCACACTCACCCTGGTCTCACAATCACACCACACTCACATTCGTCGCACAATCACACCACACTAACCCTGGTCTCAATCACACCACACTCTCCCTGGTCTCACAATCACACCACATTCACCCTGGTCTCACAATCACACCACACTCACTCTGGTCTCACAAGCACACAGATTGGCCTCAATCTCACCACAATCACACCATCTCACACTCACACCACAATCACCCTTGTCTCACAATCACACCACACTCACCCTAGTCTCAATCACACCACACTCACCCTGGTCTCAAAATCACACAACATTCACCCTGGTCTCCATCACACCACATTCACCCTGGGCTCACAATCACACCAAACTCACTCTGTTCTCACAATCACACACACTCACATTGGTTTCAGTCTCACCACAATCACCACACTCTCACAATCACACCACAATAACCCTGGTCTCATAATCACACCACACTTACCCTGGTCTCACAATCACACCACACTCACTCTGGTCTCACAATCACACACACTCACATTGGTCTGAAACTCACAACAATCACCCCAGTCTCACAATCACACCACACTTACCCTGGTCTCACAATCACACCACACTCACCCTGGTCTCAATCGCACCACACTCACCCTGGTCTTACAATCACTCCACACTCACCCTGGTCTCAATCACACCACACTCACACTGGTCTCACAATCACACCACACTCACCCTGGTCTCAATCACACCACACTCAGATTGGTCTCACAATCACACCACACTCAGATTGGTCTCACAATCACACCACACTCACCCTGGTCTCAATCACACCACACTCACCCTGGTCTCTCAATCACACCACACTCACCCTGGTCTCACAATCACACTACACTCAACCTGCTCTCACAATCACACCACACTCACCCTGGTCTCAATCACACCACACTCAGATTGGTATCACAATCACACCACACTCACCCTGGTCTCAATTATACCACACTCACCCTGGTCTTAATCACACCACACTCAACTTGAGCTTTCAATCACACCATACTCAACCTGGGCTGAATCACACCACACTCACCCTGGTCTCACAATAACTCCACATTCAGCCGGGTCTCAATCACGCCACACTGACCGTAGTCTCACAATCACACCACACTTACCCTGGTCTCAATCACACCACACTCACCCTGGTCTCACAATCACACCACATTCACCCTGGTCTCACAATCACACCACACTTACCCTGGTCTCAATCACACCACACTCACATTGGTCTCACAATCACACCACTCTCACCCTGGTCTCACAATAACACCACATTCACCCTGGTCTCACAATCACACCACACTCACTCTGGTCTCGCAATCACACCACACTCACCCTGGTCTCACAATCACACCACATTCACCCTGGTCTCACAATCACACCACACTCACTCTGGTCTCGCAAGCACACAGATTGGTCTCAATCTCACCACAATCACACCACCTCACAATCACACCACAATCACCCTGGTCTCACATTCACACCACACTTACCCTGGTCTCAATCACACCACACTCACATTGGTCTCAAAATCACGTCACACTCACCCTGGTCTTACAATCACTCCACACTCACCCAGGTCTCAATCACACCACACTCACACTGGTCTCAAAATCACACCACACTCACCCTGGTCTCTCAATCACACCACACTCACCCTGGTCTCACAATCACATCACACTCACCCTGGTCTCAATCATACCACACTCACCCTGGTCTCACAATCACACCACACTTACACCTGGTCTCAATAACACCATACTCACATTGATCTTACAATCACACTACACTCAACCTGGTCTCAATCACACTACACTCAGATTGGTCTCACAATCACACCACGCTCACCCTGTTCTCAATCATACCAGACTCACCCTGGTCTCAATCACACCACACTCAACTTGGTCTTTCAATCACACCATACTCAACCTGGGCTGAATCACACCACACTCACCCTGGTCTCAGAACAACACCACATTCACCCTGGTCTCAATCACACCAGACTCACCCTGGTCTCACAATCACACCACACTTACCCTGGTCTCAATCACACCACACACACCCTGGTCTCACAATCACACCACATTCACCCTGGTCTCACAATGACACCACACTTACCCTGGTCTCAATCACACCACACTCACATTGGTCTCACAGTCACACCACACTCACATTGGTCTCACAATCACACCACACTCACCCTGGTCTCAATCACACCACGCTCACCCTGGTCTCACAATCACACCACATTCACCCTAGTCACACAATCACACCACACTCACTCTGGTCTCACAAGCACACAGATTGGTCTCAATCTCACCACACTCACACCATCTCACAATCACACCACAATCACCCTGGTCTCACAATCACACCACACTTACCCTGGTCTCAAACACACCACACTCACATTGGTCTCAAAATCACGCCACACTCACCCTGGTCTCACAATCACACCACACTCACCCTGGTCTCAATCACACCACACTCACCACTGGTCTCACAATCAAACCACACTCACACTGGTCTCACAATCACACAACATTCAAGCTGGTCTCAATCACACCGCACTCACCCTTGTCTTACAATCACACCACATTCACCCTGGTTTCAATCTCACCACAATCATCCCAGTCTCACAATCACACCACAATCAGCCTGGTCTCACGATCACACAACATTTACCCTGGTCTCAATAACACCATACTCATATTGGTCTCAAAATCACACTACACTCAACCTGGTCTCACAATAACACCACACTCACCCTGGTCTCACAATAACACCACACTCAGATTGGTCTCACAATCACACAACATTCAAGCTGGTCTCAATCACACCGCACTCACCCTTGTCTTACAATCACACCACATTCACCCTGGTTTCAATCTCACCACAATCATCCCAGTCTCACAATCACACCACAATCACCCTGGTCTCACGATCACACAACATTTACCCTGGTCTCAATAACACCATACTCATATTGGTCTCACAATCACACTACACTCAACCTGGTCTCACAATAACACCACACTCACCCTGGTCTCAATCACACCACACTCAGATTGGTCTCACAATCACACCACACTCACCCTGGTCTCAATCATACCACACACACCCTGGTCTCAATCACACCACACTCAACCTGGCCTCTCAATCACACCACACTCAACCTGGGCTGAATCACACCACAGTCACCCTGGTCTCACAATAACACCACACTCAGATTGGTCTCACAATCACACCATACTCACCCTGGTCTCACAATCATATCACACTCACCCTGGTCTGAATCACACCACACTCACTCTGGTCTCACAATCACACCACGCTCGCTCTGGTCTCACAATCACACCACAATCACCCTGGTCTCACAATCACACCACACTCACATTGGTCTCACAATCACACCACACTCACCTGGTCTCAATCACACCACACTCACCCTGGTCTCACAATCACACCATAATCACCCTGGTCTCACAATCACACCACACTCATCCACGTCTCACAATCACACCACATTCACCCTGGTTTCAATCACACCACACTCTCCCTGGTCACACAATGACATCACACTCACTCTGCTCTCACAATCACACACACTGATATTGATCTCACAAACAAACCACACTCAACCTGGTCTCACAATAACACCACACTCACCCTGGTCTCAATCACACCACACTCACACTGGTCTCACAATCACACCACACTCACATTCGTCGCACAATCACACCACACTAACCCTGGTCTCAATCACACCACACTCTCCCTGGTCTCACAAGCACATAGATTGGCCTCAATCTCACCACAATCACACCATCTCACACTCACACCACAATCACCCTTGTCTCACAATCACACCACACTTACCCTGGTGTCAATCACATCACACTCACATTGGTCTCAAAATCACGCCACAATCACCCTGTTCTCTCAATCACACCACACTCACCCTAGTCTCAATCACACCACACTCACCCTGGTCTCAAAATCACACAACATTCACCCTGGTCTCCATCACACCACATTCACCCTGGGCTCACAATCACACCAAACTCACTCTGTTCTCACAATCACACACACTCACATTGGTTTCAGTCTCACCACAATCACCACACTCTCACAATCACACCACAATAACCCTGGTCTCATAATCACACCACACTTACCCTGGTCTCAATCACACCACACTCACCCTGGTCTCACAATCACAACACAGTCACCCTCGTCTCAATCACACCACACTCACCCTGCTCTCACTATCACACCACACATACCCTGGTCTCTATCACACCACACTCACATTGGTCTCACAATCACACCACACTCACCCTGGTCTCACAATCACACCACACTCACCCTGGTCTCAATCACACCATGCTCACCCTGGTCTCAATCACACCACGCTCACCCTGGTCTCACAATCACACCACACTCACTCTGGTCTCACAATCACACCACACTTACCCTGGTCTCAATCACACCACACTCACATTCGTCTCACAATCACACCACATTCACCCTGGTCTCACGATCACACCACATTTACCCTGGTCTCACAATCACACTACACTCAACCTGCTCTCACAATAACACCACACTCACCCTGGTCTCAATCACACCACACTCAGATTGGTCTCTCAATCACACCACACTCAAATAGGGCTGAATCACACCACACTCACCCTGGTCTCACAATAACACCACACTCAGATTGGTCTCACAATCACACTACACTCACCCTGGCCTCAATCATACCACACTCCACCTGGTCTCAATCACACCATACTCACACTGGTCTCACAATCACACCATACTCAAACTGGACTCACAATCACACCACACTTACATTGGTCTCAAACGCACCACACTCACCCTGGTCTCACAATCACACCACACTCACATTCGTCGCACAATCACACCACACTAACCCTGGTCTCAATCACACCACACTCTCCCTGGTCTCACAATCAAACCACACTCACACTGGTCTCACAATCACACAACATTCAAGCTGGTCTCAATCACACCGCACTCACCCTTGTCTTACAATCACACCACATTCACCCTGGTTTCAATCTCACCACAATCATCCCAGTCTCACAATCACACCACAATCAGCCTGGTCTCACGATCACACAACATTTACCCTGGTCTCAATAACACCATACTCATATTGGTCTCAAAATCACACTACACTCAACCTGGTCTCACAATAACACCACACTCACCCTGGTCTCACAATAACACCACACTCAGATTGGTCTCACAATCACACAACATTCAAGCTGGTCTCAATCACACCGCACTCACCCTTGTCTTACAATCACACCACATTCACCCTGGTTTCAATCTCACCACAATCATCCCAGTCTCACAATCACACCACAATCAGCCTGGTCTCACGATCACACAACATTTACCCTGGTCTCAATAACACCATACTCATATTGGTCTCACAATCACACTACACTCAACCTGGTCTCACAATAACACCACACTCACCCTGGTCTCAATCACACCACACTCAGATTGGTCTCACAATCACACCACACTCACCCTGGTCTCAATCATACCACACACACCCTGGTCTCAATCACACCACACTCAACCTGGCCTCTCAATCACACCACACTCAACCTGGGCTGAATCACACCACAGTCACCCTGGTCTCACAATAACACCACACTCAGATTGGTCTCACAATCACACCATACTCACCCTGGTCTCACAATCATATCACACTCACCCTGGTCTGAATCACACCACACTCACTCTGGTCTCACAATCACACCACGCTCGCTCTGGTCTCACAATCACACCACAATCACCCTGGTCTCACAATCACACCACACTCACATTGGTCTCACAATCACACCACACTCACCTGGTCTCAATCACACCACACTCACCCTGGTCTCACAATCACACCATAATCACCCTGGTCTCACAATCACACCACACTCATCCACGTCTCACAATCACACCACATTCACCCTGGTTTCAATCACACCACACTCTCCCTGGTCACACAATGACATCACACTCACTCTGCTCTCACAATCACACACACTGATATTGATCTCACAAACAAACCACACTCAACCTGGTCTCACAATAACACCACACTCACCCTGGTCTCAATCACACCACACTCACACTGGTCTCACAATCACACCACACTCACATTCGTCGCACAATCACACCACACTAACCCTGGTCTCAATCACACCACACTCTCCCTGGTCTCACAAGCACACAGATTGGCCTCAATCTCACCACAATCACACCATCTCACACTCACACCACAATCACCCTTGTCTCACAATCACACCACACTTACCCTGGTGTCAATCACATCACACTCACATTGGTCTCAAAATCACGCCACAATCACCCTGTTCTCTCAATCACACCACACTCACCCTAGTCTCAATCACACCACACTCACCCTGGTCTCAAAATCACACAACATTCACCCTGGTCTCCATCACACCACATTCACCCTGGGCTCACAATCACACCAAACTCACTCTGTTCTCACAATCACACACACTCACATTGGTTTCAGTCTCACCACAATCACCACACTCTCACAATCACACCACAATAACCCTGGTCTCATAATCACACCACACTTACCCTGGTCTCAATCACACCACACTCACCCTGGTCTCACAATCACAACACAGTCACCCTCGTCTCAATCACACCACACTCACCCTGCTCTCACTATCACACCACACATACCCTGGTCTCTATCACACCACACTCACATTGGTCTCACAATCACACCACACTCACCCTGGTCTCACAATCACACCACACTCACCCTGGTCTCAATCACACCATGCTCACCCTGGTCTCAATCACACCACGCTCACCCTGGTCTCACAATCACACCACACTCACTCTGGTCTCACAATCACACCACACTTACCCTGGTCTCAATCACACCACACTCACATTCGTCTCACAATCACACCACATTCACCCTGGTCTCACGATCACACCACATTTACCCTGGTCTCACAATCACACTACACTCAACCTGCTCTCACAATAACACCACACTCACCCTGGTCTCAATCACACCACACTCAGATTGGTCTCTCAATCACACCACACTCAAATAGGGCTGAATCACACCACACTCACCCTGGTCTCACAATAACACCACACTCAGATTGGTCTCACAATCACACTACACTCACCCTGGCCTCAATCATACCACACTCCACCTGGTCTCAATCACACCATACTCACACTGGTCTCACAATCACACCATACTCAAACTGGACTCACAATCACACCACACTTACATTGGTCTCAAACGCACCACACTCACCCTGGTCTCACAATCACACCACACTCACATTCGTCACACAATCACACCACACTAACCCTGGTCTCAATCACACCACACTCTCCCTGGTCTCACAATCACACCACATTCACCCTGGTCTCACAATCACACCACACTCACTCTGGTCTCACAAGCACACAGATTGGCCTCAATCTCACCACAATCACACCATCTCACACTCACACCACAATCACCCTTGTCTCACAATCACACCACACTCACCCTAGTCTCAATCACACCACACTCACCCTGGTCTCAAAATCACACAACATTCACCCTGGTCTCCATCACACCACATTCACCCTGGGCTCACAATCACACCAAACTCACTCTGTTCTCACAATCACACACACTCACATTGGTTTCAGTCTCACCACAATCACCACACTCTCACAATCACACCACAATAACCCTGGTCTCATAATCACACCACACTTACCCTGGTCTCACAATCACACCACACTCACTCTGGTCTCACAATCACACACACTCACATTGGTCTGAATCTCACAACAATCACCCCAGTCTCACAATCACACCACACTTACCCTGGTCTCACAATCACACCACACTCACCCTGGTCTCAATCGCACCACACTCACATTGGTCTCACGATCACACCACACTCACCCTGGTCTCAATCACACCACACTTACACTGGTTGCACAATCACACCACACAGATCAGTCTCACAATCACACCACACTCACCCTGGTCTCAATCATACCACACTCACCCTGGTCTCACAATCACGTCACACTCACCCTGGTCTCAATCACACAACACTCACACTGGTCTCACCATCACACCATACTCAAACTGGTCTCACAATCACACCACACTTACACTGGTCTCAATCGCACCACACTCACCATGGTCTCACAATCACACCACAGTCACCCTGGTCTCACAATCATACCACACTCACATTGATCTCAATCTCACCACACTCACCCTGGTCTCACAATCACACCACACTCACCCTGGTCTCACAATCACAACACACTCACCCTGGTCTCACAATCTCACCACACTCACCCTGGTCTCACAATCACATCACACTTACCCTGGTCGCACAATCACACGGCACTCACATTGGTCTCAGAATCACACCACACTTACACCGGTCTCAATTGCACCACACTCACCCTGGTCTCACAATCACACCCCACTCACGCTGGTCTGAATCACACTACACTCACCATGGACGCAATCATATTACGCTCACACTGATCTCAATCACACTACATTCACCCTGGTCTCACAATCACACTACACTCACCTTGGTCTCAATCATACCACACTCACCCTGGTCTCACAATCACACCACATTCACCCTGGTCTGAATCACACTACACTCACCATAGACTCAATCATATCACACTCACCCTGGTCTCAATCACACTAAATTCACCCTGGTCTCACAATCACACTACACTCACCCTGGTTTGAATCACACAACACTCACCCTGGTCTCAATCACACCACACTAACCCTTGTCTCACAATCACACCACACTCACTCTGGTCTCACAAGCACAAGATTGGTCTCAATCTCACCACAATCACACCATCTCACACTCACACCACAATCACCCTAGTTTCACAATCACACCACACACCCTGGTCTCAATCACACCACACTCACATTGGTCTCAAAATCACGCCACAATCACCCTGTTCTCACAATCACACCACACTCACCCTGATTTGAATCACACCAGACTAACACTGGTCTCACAATCACACCACACTCACACTGGTCTCACAATCACACCACACTCACTCTGGTCTCACAATCACACCACATTCACCCTGGTCTCAATCACACCACTCTCACCCTGGTCTCACAGTCACACCACACTCACTCTGGTCTCACAAACACACACACTCACATTGGTTTCAGTCTCACCACAATCACCAGGGTCTCAGAATCACGAACTTCTCACCTTGGTCTCACAATCACACCACACTCACCCTGGTCTCAATCACACCACACTCACCCTGGTCTCACAATCACACCACACTCACCCTGGTCTCAATCACACCACGCTCACCCTGGTCTCAATCACAACACGCTCACCCTGGTCTCACAATCACACCACACTCACTCTGGTCTCACAATCACACCACACTTACCCTGGTCTCAATCACACCACACTCACGAGGGTCTCACAATCACACCACACTCACATACGTCTCACAATTACACCACACTCACCCTCGTCTCAATCATACCACACTCACCCTGGTCTCACCATCATGTCACACTCACCCTGGTCTCAATCACACCATACTCACACTGGTCTCACAATCACACCATACTCAAACTGGTCTCACAATCACACCACACTTACATTGGTCTCAATCGCTCCACACTCACCCTGGTCTCAATCATACCACACTCACCCTGGTTTCAATCATACCTCACTCACCCTGGTCTCACAATCACACTACACACCCTCGTCTCACAATCACGCCACACTCACCTTGGTCTCACAATCACACCATAATCACCCTGGTCTCACAATCACACCACACTCACCCCGGTCTCACAATCACACCACATTCACC
The DNA here is from genome assembly GCF_030028105.1 of Mobula birostris. Classification (NCBI taxonomy): domain Eukaryota; kingdom Metazoa; phylum Chordata; class Chondrichthyes; order Myliobatiformes; family Myliobatidae; genus Mobula; species Mobula birostris. Next base: position 14,215 of record NW_027274829.1, read on the forward strand.
CTGGTCTCAATCACACCACACTCACCCTGGTCTCACAATCACATCACACTCACTCTGGTCTCACAATCACACACACTGATATTGATCTCACAAACACACCACACTCACCCTGGTCTCACAGTCACACCACACTCACATTGGTCTCACAATCACACCACACTTACCCTGGTCTCAATCACACCACACTCACAATGGTCTCACAATCACACCACACTCACATTCATCGCACAATCACACCACACTAAACCTTGTCTCACAATCACACCACACTCACTCTGGTCTCACAAGCACACAGATTGGTCTCAATCTCACCACAATCATGCCATCTCACTCTCATAGCACAATCACCCTGGTCTCACAATCACACCACACTTACCCTGGTCTCAATCACACCACACTCACCCTGGTCTCACAATCAGACCACATTCAACCTGGTCTCACAATCACACCACACTCACTCTGGTCTCACAAGCACACAGATTGCTCTCAATCTCACCACAATCACACCATCTCACACTCACACCACAATCACCCTAGTTTCACAATCACACCACACACCCTGGTCTCAATCACACCACACTCACATTGGTCTCAAAATCACGCCACAATCACCCTGTTCTCACAATCACACCACACTCACCCTGGTCTCAATCACACCACACTCACAATGGTCTCACAATCACACCACACTCACATTCGTCGCACAATCACACCACACTCACTCTGGTCTCACAAGCACACAGATTGGTCTCAATCTCACCACAATCATGCCATCTCACTCTCATAGCACAATCACCCTGGTCTCACAATCACACCACACTTACCCTGGTCTCAATCACACCACACTCACCCTGGTCTCACAATCACATCACACTCACTCTGGTCTCACAATCACACACACTGATATTGATCTCACAAACACACCACACTCACCCTGGTCTCACAGTCACACCACACTCACATTGGTCTCACAATCACACCACACTTACCCTGGTCTCAATCACACCACACTCACAATGGTCTCACAATCACACCACACTCACATTCATCGCACAATCACACCACACTAAACCTTGTCTCACAATCACACCACACTCACTCTGGTCTCACAAGCACACAGATTGCTCTCAATCTCACCACAATCACACCATCTCACACTCACACCACAATCAGCCTAGTTTCACAATCACACCACACACCCTGGTCTCAATCATACCACACTCACATTGGTCTCAAAATCACGCCACAATCACCCTGTTCTCACAATCACACCACACTCACCCTGGTCTCAATCACACCACACTCACCCTGGTCTCAAAATCACACAACATTCACCCTGGTCTCACAATCACACCACACTCACCCTGGTCTCACAGTCACACCACACTCACATTGGTCTCACAATCACACCACACTTACCCTGGTCTCAATCACACCACACTCACAATGGTCTCACAATCACACTACACTCAACCTGGTCTCACAATCACACCACACTCACCCTGGTCTGAATCATACCACACTCACCCTGGTCTCACCATCATGTCACACTCACCCTGGTCTCAATCACACCATACTCACACTGGTCTCACAATCACACCATACTCAAACTGGTCTCACAATCACACCGCACTCACTCTGGTCTCACAATCACACCACATTCACCCTGGACTCAATCACACCACACTCACCCTGGTCTCACAGTCACACCACACTCACTCTGGTCTCACAATGACACACACTCACATTGGTTTCAGTCTCACCACAATCACCAGGGTCTCAGAATCACGAACCTCTCACCTTGGTCTCACAATCACACCACACTCACCCTGGTCTCAATCACACCACACTCACCCTGGTCTCACAATCACACCACACTCACCCTGGTCTCAATCACACCACGCTCACCCTGGTCTCACAATCACACCACACTCACTCTTGTCTCACAATCACACCACACTTACCCTGGTCTCAATCACACCACACTGACAAGGGTCTCACAATCACACCACACTCACATACGTCTCACAATTACACCACATTCACCCTGGTCTCAATCTCACCACAATCACCCCAGTCTCACAATAACACCACAATCACCCTGGTCTCACGATCACACCACATTTAGACTGGTCTCAATAACACCATACTCATATTGGTCTCACAATCACACTACACTCAACCTGGTCTCACAATCACACCACACTCACCCTGGTCTGAATCATACCACACTCACCCTGGTCTCACCATCATGTCACACTCACCCTGGTCTCAATCACACCATACTCACACTGGTCTCACAATCACACCATACTCAAACTGGTCTCACAATCACACCACACTTACATTGGTCTCAATCGCTCCACACTCACCCTGGTCTAACAATCACACCAAACTCACCCTGGTCTCACAATCACACCACACTCACCCTGGTCTCAATCACACCACGCTCACCCTGGTCTCAATCACAACACGCTCACCCTGGTCTCACAATCACACAAACTGATATTGATCTCACAAACACACCACACTCACCCTGGTCTCACAGTCACACCACACTCACATTGGTCTCACAATCACACCACACTTACCCTGGTCTCAATCACACCACACTCACAATGGTCTCACAATCACACCACACTCACATTCATCGCACAATCACACCACACTAAACCTTGTCTCACAATCACACCACACTCACTCTGGTCTCACAAGCACACAGATTGGTCTCAATCTCACCACAATCATGCCATCTCACTCTCATAGCACAATCACCCTGGTCTCACAATCACACCACACTTACCCTGGTCTCAATCACACCACACTCACCCTGGTCTCACAATCAGACCACATTCACCCTGGTCTCACAATCACACCACACTCACTCTGGTCTCACAAGCACACAGATTGCTTTCAATCTCACCACAATCACACCATCTCACACTCACACCACAATCAGCCTAGTTTCACAATCACACCACACACCCTGGTCTCAATCACACCACACTCACATTGGTCTCAAAATCACGCCACAATCACCCTGTTCTCACAATCACACCACACTCACCCTGGTGTCAATCACACCACACTCACCCTGGTCTCAAAATCACACAACATTCACCCTGGTCTCACAATCACACCACACTCACCCTGATTTGAATCACAACAGACTAACACTGGTCTCACAATCACACCACACTCACACTGGTCTCACAATTACACCACACTCACTCTGGTCTCACAATCACACCACATTCACCCTGGACTCAATCACACCACACTCACCCTGGTCTCACAGTCACACCACACTCACTCTGGTCTCACAATCACACACACTCACATTGGTTTCAGTCTCACCACAATCACCAGGGTCTCAGAATCACGAACCTCTCACCTTGGTCTCACAATCACACCACACTCACCCTGGTCTCAAGCACACCACACTCACCCTGGTCTCACAATCACACCACACTCACCCTGGTCTCAATCACACCACGCTCACCCTGGTCTCACAATCACACCACACTCACTCTTGTCTCACAATCACACCACACTTACCCTGGTCTCAATCACACCACACTGACAAGGGTCTCACAATCACACCACACTCACATACGTCTCACAATTACACCACATTCACCCTGGTCTCAATCTCACCACAATCACCCCAGTCTCACAATAACACCACAATCACCCTGGTCTCACGATCACACCACATTTAGACAGGTCTCAATAACACCATACTCATATTGGTCTCACAATCACACTACACTCAACCTGGTCTCACAATCACACCACACTCACCCTGGTCTGAATCATACCACACTCACCCTGGTCTCACCATCATGTCACACTCACCCTGGTCTCAATCACACCATACTCACACTGGTCTCACAATCACACCATACTCAGACTGGTCTCACAATCACACCACACTTACATTGGTCTCAATCGCTCCACACTCACCCTGGTCTAACAATCACACCAAACTCACCCTGGTCTCAGAATCACACCACACTCACCCTGGTCTCAATCACACCACGCTCACCCTGGTCTCAATCACAACACGCTCACCCTGGTCTCACAATCACACCACACTCACTCTTGTCTCACAATCACACCACACTTACCCTGGTCTCAATCACACCACACTGACAAGGGTCTCACAATCACACCACACTCACATACGTCTCACAATTACACCACATTCACCCTGGTCTCAATCTCACCACAATCACCCCAGTCTCACAATAACACCACAATCACCCTGGTCTCACGATCACACCATATTTAGACTGGTCTCAATCACACCACACTCACAATGGTCTCACAATCACACCACACTCACATTCGTCGCACAATCACACCACACTCACCCTGGTCTGAATCATACCACACTCACCCTGGTCTCACCATCATGTCACACTCACCCTGGTCTCAATCACACCATACTCACACTGGTCTCACAATCACACCATACTCAAACTGGTCTCACAATCACACCACACTTACATTGGTCTCAATCGCTCCACACTCACCCTGGTCTCACAGTCCACCCACACTCACCCTGGTCTAACAATTACACCAAACTCACCCTGGTCTCAATCACACCACACTCACCCTGGTTTCAATCACACCACACTCACCCTGGTCTCACAATCACACTACACACCCTCGTCTCACAATCACGCCACATTCACCCAGGTCTCAATCACACCACACTCACCCTGGTATCACAATCACATCACACTCACTCTGGTCTCACAATCACACACACTGATATTGATCTCACAAACACACCACACTCACCCTGGTCTCACAGACACACCACATTCACATTGGTCTCACAATCACACCACACTTACACTGGTCTCAATCACACCACACTCACAATGGTCTCACAATCACACCACACGCACATTCGTCGCACAATCACACCACACTAACCCTTGCCTCACAATCACACCACACTCACTCTGGTCTCACAAGCACACAGATTGGTCTCAATCTCACCACAATCACGCCATCTCACTCTCACAGCACAATCACCCTGGTCTCACAATCACACCACACTTACCCTGGTCTCAATTACACCACATTCACCCTGGTCTCTATCACATCACACTCAGATTGCTCTCACAATCACACCACACTCACCCTGGTCCCAATCATACCACACTCTCCCTGGTATCAATCACACCACACTCACCCTGGTCTCAAAATCACACAACACACCCTCGTCTCACAATCACGCCACACTCACCTTGGTCTCACAATCACACCATAATCACCCTGGTCTCACAATCTCACCACACTCACCCCGGTCTCACAATCACACCACATTCACCCTGGTCTCAATCACACCACACTCACCCTGGTCTCACAATCACATCACACTCACTCTGGTCTCACAATCACACACACTGATATTGATCTCACAAACACACCACACTCACCCTGGTCTCACAGTCACACCACACTCACATTGGTCTCACAATCACACCACACTTACCCTGGTCTCAATCACACCACACTCACAATGGTCTCACAATCACACCACACTCACATTCATCGCACAATCACACCACACTAAACCTTGTCTCACAATCACACCACACTCACTCTGGTCTCACAAGCACACAGATTGGTCTCAATCTCACCACAATCATGCCATCTCACTCTCATAGCACAATCACCCTGGTCTCACAATCACACCACACTTACCCTGGTCTCAATCACACCACGCTCACCCTGGTCTCACAATCAGACCACATTCACCCTGGTCTCACAATCACACCACACTCACTCTGGTCTCACAAGCACATAGATTGCTCTCAATCTCACCACAATCACACCATCTCACACTCACACCACAATCACCCTAGTTTCACAATCACACCACACACCCTGGTCTCAATCACATCACACTCACATTGGTCTCAAAATCACGCCACAATCACCCTGTTCTCACAATCACACCACACTCACCCTGGTCTCAATCACACCACACTCACAATGGTCTCACAATCACACCACACTCACATTCGTCGCACAATCACACCACACTAAACCTTGTCTCACAATCACACCACACTCACTCTGGTCTCACAAGCACACAGATTGGTCTCAATCTCACCACAATCATGCCATCTCACTCTCATAGCACAATCACCCTGGTCTCACAATCACACCACACTTACCCTGGTCTCAATCACACCACACTCACCCTGGTCTCACAATCACATCACACTCACTCTGGTCTCACAATCACACACACTGATATTGATCTCACAAACACACCACACTCACTCTGGTCTCACAGTCACACCACACTCACATTGGTCTCACAATCACACCACACTTACCCTGGTCTCAATCACACCACACTCACAATGGTCTCACAATCACACCACACTCACATTCGTCGCACAATCACACCACACTAAACCTTGTCTCACAATCACACCACACTCACTCTGGTCTCACAAGCACACAGATTGGTCTCAATCTCACCACAATCATGCCATCTCACTCTCATAGCACAATCACCCTGGTCTCACAATCACACCACACTTACTCTGGTCTCAATCACACCACACTCACCCTGGTCTCACAATCAGACCACATTCACCCTGGTCTCACAATCACACCACACTCACTCTGGTCTCACAAGCACACAGATTGCTCTCAATCTCACCACAATCACACCATCTCACACTCACACCACAATCACCCTAGTTTCACAATCACACCACACACCCTGGTCTCAATCACACCACACTCACATTGGTCTCAAAATCACGCCACAATCACCCTGTTCTCACAATCACACCACACTCACCCTGGTCTCAAAATCACACAACATTCACCCTGGTCTCACAATCACACCACACTCACCCTGATTTGAATCACAACAGACTAACACTGGTCTCACAATCACACCACACTCACACTGGTCTCACAATCACACCACACTCAGTCTGGTCTCACAATCACACCACATTCACCCTGGACTCAATCACACCACACTCACCCTGGTCTCACAGTCACACCACACTCACTCTGGTCTCACAATCACACACACTCACATTGGTTTCAGTCTCACCACAATCACCAGGGTCTCAGAACCACGAACGTCTCACCTTGGTCTCAAAATCACACCACACTCAACCTGGTCTCAATCACACCACACTCACCCTGGTCTCACAATCACACCACACTCACCCTGGTCTCAATCACACCACGCTCACCCTGGTCTCACAATCACACCACGCTCACCCTGGTCTCACAATCACACCACACTCACTCTGGTCTCACAATCACACCACACTTACCCTGGTCTCAATCACACCACACTGACAAGGGTCTCACAATCACACCACACTCACATACGTCTCACAATTACACCACATTCACCCTGGTCTCAATCTCACCACAATCACCCCAGTCTCACAATAACACCACAATCACCCTGGTCTCACGATCACACCACATTTAGACTGGTCTCAATAACACCATACTCATATTGGTCTCACAATCACACTACACTCAACCTGGTCTCACAATCACACCACACTCCCCCTCGTCTCAATCATACCACATTCACCCTGGTCTCACCATCATGTCACACTCACCCTGGTCTCAATCACACCATACTCACACTGGTCTCACAATCACACCATACTCAAACTGGTCTCACAATCACACCACACTTACATTGGTCTCAATCGCTCCACACTCACCCTGGTCTAACAATCACACCAAACTCACCCTCGTCTCACAATCACACCACACTCACCCTGGTCTCAATCACACCACGCTCACCCTGGTCTCAATCACAACACGCTCACCCTGGTCTCACAATCACACCACACTCACTCTTGTCTCACAATCACAACACACTTACCCTGGTCTCAATCACACCACACTGACAAGGGTCTCACAATCACACCACACTCACATACGTCTCACAATTACACCACATTCACCCTGGTCTCAATCTCACCACAATCACCCCAGTCTCACAATAACACCACAATCACCCTGGTCTCACGATCACACCATATTTAGACTGGTCTCAATAACACCATACTCATATTGGTCTCACAATCACACTACACTCAACCTGGTCTCACAATCACACCACACTCACCCTGGTCTGAATCATACCACACTCACCCTGGTCTCACCATCATGTCACACTCACCCTGGTCTCAATCACACCATACTCACACTGGTCTCACAATCACACCATACTCAAACTGGTCTCACAATCACACCACACTTACATTGGTCTCAATCGCTCCACACTCACCCTGGTCTCACAGTCCACCCACACTCACCCTGGTCTAACAATCACACCAAACTCACCCTGGTCTCAATCACACCACACTCACCCTGGTTTCAATCACACCACACTCACCCTGGTCTCACAATCACACTACACACCCTCGTCTCACAATCACACCACACTCACCCTGGTCTCAATGACACCACGCTCACCCTGGTCTCAATCACAACACGCTCACCCTGGTCTCACAATCACACCACACTCACTCTGGTCTCACAATCACACCACACTTACCCTGGTCTCAATCACACCACACTCACGAGGGTCTCACAATCACACCACACTCACATACGTCTCACAATTACACCACATTCACCCTGGTCTCAATCTCACCACAATCACCCCAGTCTCACAATAACACCACAATCACCCTGGTCTCACGATCACACCACATTTAGACTGGTCTCAATAACACCATACTCGTATTGGTCTCACAATCACACTACACTCAACCTGGTCTCACAATCACACCACACTCAGCCTGGTCTCAATCATACCATACACTCACCCTGGTCTCACCATCATGTCACACTCACCCTGGTCTCAATCACACCGTACTCACACTGGTCTCACAATCACACCATACTCAAACTGGTCTCACAATCACACCACACTTACATTGGTCTCAATCGCTCCACACTCACCCTGGTCTCAATCACACCACACTCACCCTGGTTTCAATCATACCTCACTCACCCTGGTCTCACAATCACACTACACACCCTCGTCTCACAATCACGCCACACTCACCTTGGTCTCACAATCACACCATAATCACCCTGGTCTCACAATCACACCACACTCACCCCGGTCTCACAATCACACCACATTCACCCTGGTTTCAATCACACCACACTCACCCTGGTCTCACAATCACATCACACTCACTCTGGTCTCACAATCACACACACTGATATTGATCTCACAAACACACCACACTCACCCTGGTCTCACAGTCACACCACACTCACATTGGTCTCACAATCACACCACACTTACCCTGGTCTCAATCACACCACACTCACAATGGTCTCACAATCACACTACACTCAACCTGGTCTCACAATCACACCACACTCACCCTGGTCTGAATCATACCACACTCACCCTGGTCTCACCATCATGTCACACTCACCCTGGTCTCAATCACACCATACTCACACTGGTCTCACAATCACACCATACTCAAACTGGTCTCACAATCACACCGCACTCACTCTGGTCTCACAATCACACCACATTCACCCTGGACTCAATCACACCACACTCACCCTGGTCTCACAGTCACACCACACTCACTCTGGTCTCACAATGACACACACTCACATTGGTTTCAGTCTCACCACAATCACCAGGGTCTCAGAATCACGAACCTCTCACCTTGGTCTCACAATCACACCACACTCACCCTGGTCTCAATCACACCACACTCACCCTGGTCTCACAATCACACCACACTCACCCTGGTCTCAATCACACCACGCTCACCCTGGTCTCACAATCACACCACACTCACTCTTGTCTCACAATCACACCACACTTACCCTGGTCTCAATCACACCACACTGACAAGGGTCTCACAATCACACCACACTCACATACGTCTCACAATTACACCACATTCACCCTGGTCTCAATCTCACCACAATCACCCCAGTCTCACAATAACACCACAATCACCCTGGTCTCACGATCACACCACATTTAGACTGGTCTCAATAACACCATACTCATATTGGTCTCACAATCACACTACACTCAACCTGGTCTCACAATCACACCACACTCACCCTGGTCTGAATCATACCACACTCACCCTGGTCTCACCATCATGTCACACTCACCCTGGTCTCAATCACACCATACTCACACTGGTCTCACAATCACACCATACTCAAACTGGTCTCACAATCACACCACACTTACATTGGTCTCAATCGCTCCACACTCACCCTGGTCTAACAATCACACCAAACTCACCCTGGTCTCACAATCACACCACACTCACCCTGGTCTCAATCACACCACGCTCACCCTGGTCTCAATCACAACACGCTCACCCTGGTCTCACAATCACACAAACTGATATTGATCTCACAAACACACCACACTCACCCTGGTCTCACAGTCACACCACACTCACATTGGTCTCACAATCACACCACACTTACCCTGGTCTCAATCACACCACACTCACAATGGTCTCACAATCACACCACACTCACATTCATCGCACAATCACACCACACTAAACCTTGTCTCACAATCACACCACACTCACTCTGGTCTCACAAGCACACAGATTGGTCTCAATCTCACCACAATCATGCCATCTCACTCTCATAGCACAATCACCCTGGTCTCACAATCACACCACACTTACCCTGGTCTCAATCACACCACACTCACCCTGGTCTCACAATCAGACCACATTCACCCTGGTCTCACAATCACACCACACTCACTCTGGTCTCACAAGCACACAGATTGCTTTCAATCTCACCACAATCACACCATCTCACACTCACACCACAATCAGCCTAGTTTCACAATCACACCACACACCCTGGTCTCAATCACACCACACTCACATTGGTCTCAAAATCACGCCACAATCACCCTGTTCTCACAATCACACCACACTCACCCTGGTGTCAATCACACCACACTCACCCTGGTCTCAAAATCACACAACATTCACCCTGGTCTCACAATCACACCACACTCACCCTGATTTGAATCACAACAGACTAACACTGGTCTCACAATCACACCACACTCACACTGGTCTCACAATTACACCACACTCACTCTGGTCTCACAATCACACCACATTCACCCTGGACTCAATCACACCACACTCACCCTGGTCTCACAGTCACACCACACTCACTCTGGTCTCACAATCACACACACTCACATTGGTTTCAGTCTCACCACAATCACCAGGGTCTCAGAATCACGAACCTCTCACCTTGGTCTCACAATCACACCACACTCACCCTGGTCTCAATCACACCACACTCACCCTGGTCTCACAATCACACCACACTCACCCTGGTCTCAATCACACCACGCTCACCCTGGTCTCACAATCACACCACACTCACTCTTGTCTCACAATCACACCACACTTACCCTGGTCTCAATCACACCACACTGACAAGGGTCTCACAATCACACCACACTCACATACGTCTCACAATTACACCACATTCACCCTGGTCTCAATCTCACCACAATCACCCCAGTCTCACAATAACACCACAATCACCCTGGTCTCACGATCACACCACATTTAGACAGGTCTCAATAACACCATACTCATATTGGTCTCACAATCACACTACACTCAACCTGGTCTCACAATCACACCACACTCACCCTGGTCTGAATCATACCACACTCACCCTGGTCTCACCATCATGTCACACTCACCCTGGTCTCAATCACACCATACTCACACTGGTCTCACAATCACACCATACTCAGACTGGTCTCACAATCACACCACACTTACATTGGTCTCAATCGCTCCACACTCACCCTGGTCTAACAATCACACCAAACTCACCCTGGTCTCAGAATCACACCACACTCACCCTGGTCTCAATCACACCACGCTCACCCTGGTCTCAATCACAACACGCTCACCCTGGTCTCACAATCACACCACACTCACTCTTGTCTCACAATCACACCACACTTACCCTGGTCTCAATCACACCACACTGACAAGGGTCTCACAATCACACCACACTCACATACGTCTCACAATTACACCACATTCACCCTGGTCTCAATCTCACCACAATCACCCCAGTCTCACAATAACACCACAATCACCCTGGTCTCACGATCACACCATATTTAGACTGGTCTCAATCACACCACACTCACAATGGTCTCACAATCACACCACACTCACATTCGTCGCACAATCACACCACACTCACCCTGGTCTGAATCATACCACACTCACCCTGGTCTCACCATCATGTCACACTCACCCTGGTCTCAATCACACCATACTCACACTGGTCTCACAATCACACCATACTCAAACTGGTCTCACAATCACACCACACTTACATTGGTCTCAATCGCTCCACACTCACCCTGGTCTCACAGTCCACCCACACTCACCCTGGTCTAACAATTACACCAAACTCACCCTGGTCTCAATCACACCACACTCACCCTGGTTTCAATCACACCACACTCACCCTGGTCTCACAATCACACTACACACCCTCGTCTCACAATCACGCCACATTCACCCAGGTCTCAATCACACCACACTCACCCTGGTATCACAATCACATCACACTCACTCTGGTCTCACAATCACACACACTGATATTGATCTCACAAACACACCACACTCACCCTGGTCTCACAGACACACCACATTCACATTGGTCTCACAATCACACCACACTTACACTGGTCTCAATCACACCACACTCACAATGGTCTCACAATCACACCACACGCACATTCGTCGCACAATCACACCACACTAACCCTTGCCTCACAATCACACCACACTCACTCTGGTCTCACAAGCACACAGATTGGTCTCAATCTCACCACAATCACGCCATCTCACTCTCACAGCACAATCACCCTGGTCTCACAATCACACCACACTTACCCTGGTCTCAATTACACCACATTCACCCTGGTCTCTATCACATCACACTCAGATTGCTCTCACAATCACACCACACTCACCCTGGTCCCAATCATACCACACTCTCCCTGGTATCAATCACACCACACTCACCCTGGTCTCAAAATCACACAACACACCCTCGTCTCACAATCACGCCACACTCACCTTGGTCTCACAATCACACCATAATCACCCTGGTCTCACAATCTCACCACACTCACCCCGGTCTCACAATCACACCACATTCACCCTGGTCTCAATCACACCACACTCACCCTGGTCTCACAATCACATCACACTCACTCTGGTCTCACAATCACACACACTGATATTGATCTCACAAACACACCACACTCACCCTGGTCTCACAGTCACACCACACTCACATTGGTCTCACAATCACACCACACTTACCCTGGTCTCAATCACACCACACTCACAATGGTCTCACAATCACACCACACTCACATTCATCGCACAATCACACCACACTAAACCTTGTCTCACAATCACACCACACTCACTCTGGTCTCACAAGCACACAGATTGGTCTCAATCTCACCACAATCATGCCATCTCACTCTCATAGCACAATCACCCTGGTCTCACAATCACACCACACTTACCCTGGTCTCAATCACACCACGCTCACCCTGGTCTCACAATCAGACCACATTCACCCTGGTCTCACAATCACACCACACTCACTCTGGTCTCACAAGCACATAGATTGCTCTCAATCTCACCACAATCACACCATCTCACACTCACACCACAATCACCCTAGTTTCACAATCACACCACACACCCTGGTCTCAATCACATCACACTCACATTGGTCTCAAAATCACGCCACAATCACCCTGTTCTCACAATCACACCACACTCACCCTGGTCTCAATCACACCACACTCACAATGGTCTCACAATCACACCACACTCACATTCGTCGCACAATCACACCACACTAAACCTTGTCTCACAATCACACCACACTCACTCTGGTCTCACAAGCACACAGATTGGTCTCAATCTCACCACAATCATGCCATCTCACTCTCATAGCACAATCACCCTGGTCTCACAATCACACCACACTTACCCTGGTCTCAATCACACCACACTCACCCTGGTCTCACAATCACATCACACTCACTCTGGTCTCACAATCACACACACTGATATTGATCTCACAAACACACCACACTCACTCTGGTCTCACAGTCACACCACACTCACATTGGTCTCACAATCACACCACACTTACCCTGGTCTCAATCACACCACACTCACAATGGTCTCACAATCACACCACACTCACATTCGTCGCACAATCACACCACACTAAACCTTGTCTCACAATCACACCACACTCACTCTGGTCTCACAAGCACACAGATTGGTCTCAATCTCACCACAATCATGCCATCTCACTCTCATAGCACAATCACCCTGGTCTCACAATCACACCACACTCACCCTGGTCTCACAATCAGACCACATTCACCCTGCTCTCACAATCACACCACACTCACTCTGGTCTCACAAGCACACAGATTGCTCTCAATCTCACCACAATCACACCATCTCACACTCACACCACAATCACCCTAGTTTCACAATCACACCACACACCCTGGTCTCAATCACACCACACTCACATTGGTCTCAAAATCACGCCACAATCACCCTGTTCTCACAATCACACCACACTCACCCTGGTCTCAATCACACCACACTCACAATGGTCTCACAATCACACCACACTCACATTCGTCGCACAATCACACCACACTAAACCTTGTCTCACAATCACACCACACTCACTCTGGTCTCACAAGCACACAGATTGGTCTCAATCTCACCACAATCATGCCATCTCACTCTCATAGCACAATCACCCTGGTCTCACAATCACACCACACTTACTCTGGTCTCAATCACACCACACTCACCCTGGTCTCACAATCAGACCACATTCACCCTGGTCTCACAATCACACCACACTCACTCTGGTCTCACAAGCACACAGATTGCTCTCAATCTCACCACAATCACACCATCTCACACTCACACCACAATCACCCTAGTTTCACAATCACACCACACACCCTGGTCTCAATCACACCACACTCACATTGGTCTCAAAATCACGCCACAATCACCCTGTTCTCACAATCACACCACACTCACCCTGGTCTCAAAATCACACAACATTCACCCTGGTCTCACAATCACACCACACTCACCCTGATTTGAATCACAACAGACTAACACTGGTCTCACAATCACACCACACTCACACTGGTCTCACAATCACACCACACTCAGTCTGGTCTCACAATCACACCACATTCACCCTGGACTCAATCACACCACACTCACCCTGGTCTCACAGTCACACCACACTCACTCTGGTCTCACAATCACACACACTCACATTGGTTTCAGTCTCACCACAATCACCAGGGTCTCAGAATCACGAACGTCTCACCTTGGTCTCAAAATCACACCACACTCAACCTGGTCTCAATCACACCACACTCACCCTGGTCTCACAATCACACCACACTCACCCTGGTCTCAATCACACCACGCTCACCCTGGTCTCACAATCACACCACGCTCACCCTGGTCTCACAATCACACCACACTCACTCTGGTCTCACAATCACACCACACTTACCCTGGTCTCAATCACACCACACTGACAAGGGTCTCACAATCACACCACACTCACATACGTCTCACAATTACACCACATTCACCCTGGTCTCAATCTCACCACAATCACCCCAGTCTCACAATAACACCACAATCACCCTGGTCTCACGATCACACCACATTTAGACTGGTCTCAATAACACCATACTCATATTGGTCTCACAATCACACTACACTCAACCTGGTCTCACAATCACACCACACTCCCCCTCGTCTCAATCATACCACATTCACCCTGGTCTCACCATCATGTCACACTCACCCTGGTCTCAATCACACCATACTCACACTGGTCTCACAATCACACCATACTCAAACTGGTCTCACAATCACACCACACTTACATTGGTCTCAATCGCTCCACACTCACCCTGGTCTAACAATCACACCAAACTCACCCTCGTCTCACAATCACACCACACTCACCCTGGTCTCAATCACACCACGCTCACCCTGGCCTCAATCACAACACGCTCACCCTGGTCTCACAATCACACCACACTCACTCTTGTCTCACAATCACAACACACTTACCCTGGTCTCAATCACACCACACTGACAAGGGTCTCACAATCACACCACACTCACATACGTCTCACAATTACACCACATTCACCCTGGTCTCAATCTCACCACAATCACCCCAGTCTCACAATAACACCACAATCACCCTGGTCTCACGATCACACCATATTTAGACTGGTCTCAATAACACCATACTCATATTGGTCTCACAATCACACTACACTCAACCTGGTCTCACAATCACACCACACTCACCCTGGTCTGAATCATACCACACTCACCCTGGTCTCACCATCATGTCACACTCACCCTGGTCTCAATCACACCATACTCACACTGGTCTCACAATCACACCATACTCAAACTGGTCTCACAATCACACCACACTTACATTGGTCTCAATCGCTCCACACTCACCCTGGTCTCACAGTCCACCCACACTCACCCTGGTCTAACAATCACACCAAACTCACCCTGGTCTCAATCACACCACACTCACCCTGGTTTCAATCACACCACACTCACCCTGGTCTCACAATCACACTACACACCCTCGTCTCACAATCACACCACACTCACCCTGGTCTCAATGACACCACGCTCACCCTGGTCTCAATCACAACACGCTCACCCTGGTCTCACAATCACACCACACTCACTCTGGTCTCACAATCACACCACACTTACCCTGGTCTCAATCGCACCACACTCACGAGGGTCTCACAATCACACCACACTCACATACGTCTCACAATTACACCACATTCACCCTGGTCTCAATCTCACCACAATCACCCCAGTCTCACAATAACACCACAATCACCCTGGTCTCACGATCACACCACATTTAGACTGGTCTCAATAACACCATACTCGTATTGGTCTCACAATCACACTACACTCAACCTGGTCTCACAATCACACCACACTCAGCCTGGTCTCAATCATACCATACACTCACCCTGGTCTCACCATCATGTCACACTCACCCTGGTCTCAATCACACCGTACTCACACTGGTCTCACAATCACACCATACTCAAACTGGTCTCACAATCACACCACACTTACATTGGTCTCAATCGCTCCACACTCACCCTGGTCTCAATCACACCACACTCACCCTGGTTTCAATCATACCTCACTCACCCTGGTCTCACAATCACACTACACACCCTCGTCTCACAATCACGCCACACTCACCTTGGTCTCACAATCACACCATAATCACCCTGGTCTCACAATCACACCACACTCACCCCGGTCTCACAATCACACCACATTCACCCTGGTTTCAATCACACCACACTCACCCTGGTCTCACAATCACATCACACTCACTCTGGTCTCACAATCACACACACTGATATTGATCTCACAAACACACCACACTCACCCTGGTCTCACAGTCACACCACACTCACATTGGTCTCACAATCACACCACACTTACCCTGGTCTCAATCACACCACACTCACAATGGTCTCACAATCACACCACACTCACATTCGTCGCACAATCACACCACACTAAACCTTGTCTCACAATCACACCACACTCACTCTGGTCTCACAAGCACACAGATTGGTCTCAATCTCACCACAATCATGCCATCTCACTCTCATAGCACAATCACCCTGGTCTCACAATCACACCACACTTACCCTGGTCTCAATCACACCATGCTCACCCTGGTCTCACAATCAGACCACATTCACCCTGGTCTCACAATCACACCACACTCACTCTGGTCTCACAAGCACATAGATTGCTCTCAATCTCACCACAATCACACCATCTCACACTCACACCACAATCACCCTAGTTTCACAATCACACCACACACCCTGGTCTCAATCACACCACACTCACATTGGTCTCAAAATCACGCCACAATCACCCTGTTCTCACAATCACACCACACTCACCCTGGTCTCAATCACACCACACTCACAATGGTCTCACAATCACACCACACTCACATTCGTCGCACAATCACACCACACTAAACCTTGTCTCACAATCACACCACACTCACTCTGGTCTCACAAGCACACAGATTGGTCTCAATCTCACCACAATCATGCCATCTCACTCTCATAGCACAATCACCCTGGTCTCACAATCACACCACACTTACCCTGGTCTCAATCACACCACACTCACCCTGGTCTCACAATCACATCACACTCACTCTGGTCTCACAATCACACACACTGATATTGATCTCACAAACACACCACACTCACCCTGGTCTCACAGTCACACCACACTCACATTGGTCTCACAATCACACCACACTTACCCTGGTCTCAATCACACCACACTCACAATGGTCTCACAATCACACCACACTCACATTCGTCGCACAATCACACCACACTAAACCTTGTCTCACAATCACACCACACTCACTCTGGTCTCACAAGCACACAGATTGGTCTCAATCTCACCACAATCATGCCATCTCACTCTCATAGCACAATCACCCTGGTCTCACAATCACACCACACTTACTCTGGTCTCAATCACACCACACTCACCCTGGTCTCACAATCAGACCACATTCACCCTCGTCTCACAATCACACCACACTCACTCTGGTCTCACAAGCACACAGATTCCTCTCAATCTCACCACAATCACACCATCTCACACTCACACCACAATCACCCTAGTTTCACAATCACACCACACACCCTGGTCTCAATCACACCACACTCACATTGGTCTCAAAATCACGCCACAATCACCCTGTTCTCACAATCACACCACACTCACCCTGGTCTCAATCACACCACACTCACAATGGTCTCACAATCACACCACACTCACATTCGTTGCACAATCACACCACACTAAACCTTGTCTCACAATCACACCACAGTCACTCTGGTCTCACAAGCACACAGATTGGTCTCAATCTCACCACAATCATGCCATCTCACTCTCATAGCACAATCACCCTGGTCTCACAATCACACCACACTTACCCTGGTCTCAATCACACCACACTCACCCTGGTCTCACAATCAGACCACATTCACCCTGGTCTCACAATCACACCACACTCACTCTGGTCTCACAAGCACACAGATTGCTCTCAATCTCACCACAATCACACCATCTCACACTCACACCACAATCACCCTAGTTTCACAATCACACCACACACCCTGGTCTCAATCACACCACACTCACATTGGTCTCAAAATCACGCCACAATCACCCTGTTCTCACAATCACACCACACTCACCCTGGTCTCAGAATCACACAACATTCACCCTGGTCTCACAATCACACCACACTCACCCTGATTTGAATCACAACAGACTAACACTGGTCTCACAATCACACCACACTCACACTGGTCTCACAATCACACCGCACTCACTCTGGTCTCACAATCACACCACATTCACCCTGGACTCAATCACACCACACTCACCCTGGTCTCACAGTCACACCACACTCACTCTGGTCTCACAATGACACACACTCACATTGGTTTCAGTCTCACCACAATCACCAGGGTCTCAGAATCACGAACCTCTCACCTTGGTCTCACAATCACACCACACTCACCCTGGTCTCAATCACACCACACTCACCCTGGTCTCACAATCACACCACACTCACCCTGGTCTCAATCACACCACGCTCACCCTGGTCTCACAATCACACCACACTCACATTTGTCTCACAATCACACCACACTTACCCTGGTCTCAATCACACCACACTGACAAGGGTCTCACAATCACACCACACTCACGTACGTCTCACAATTACACCACATTCACCCTGGTCTCAATCTCACCACAATCACCCCAGTCTCACAATAACACCACAATCACCCTGGTCTCACGATCACACCACATTTAGATAGGTCTCAATAACACCATACTCATATTGGTCTCACAATCACACTACACTCAACCTGGTCTCACAATCACACCACACTCACCCTCGTCTGAATCATACCACACTCACCCTGGTCTCACCATCATGTCACACTCACCCTGGTCTCAATCACACCATACTCACACTGGTCTCACAATCACACCATACTCAAACTGGTCTCACAATCACACCACACTTACATTGGTCTCAATCGCTCCACACTCACCCTGGTCTAACAATCACACCAAACTCACCCTGGTCTCACAATCACACCACACTCACCCTGGTCTCAATCACACCACGCTCACCCTGGTCTCAATCACAACACGCTCACCCTGGTCTCACAATCACACCACACTCACTCTTGTCTCACAATCACACCACACTTACCCTGGTCTCAATCACACCACACTGACAAGGGTCTCACAATCACACCACACTCACATACGTCTCACAATTACACCACATTCACCCTGGTCTCAATCTCACCACAATCACCCCAGTCTCACAATAACACCACAATCACCCTGGTCTCACGATCACACCATATTTAGACTGGTCTCAATAACACCATACTCATATTGGTCTCACAATCACACCACACTCACCCTGGTCTGAATCATTCCACACTCACCCTGGTCTCACCATCATGTCACACTCACCCTGGTCTCAATCACACCATACTCACACTGGTCTCACAATCACACCATACTCAAACTGGTCTCACAATCACACCACACTTACATTGGTCTCAATCGCTCCACACTCACCCTGGTCTCACAGTCCACCCACACTCACCCTGGTCTAACAATCACACCAAACTCACCCTGGTCTCAATCACACCACACTCACCCTGGTTTCAATCACACCACACTCACCCTGGTCTCACAATCACACTGCACACCCTCGTCTCACAATCACGCCACATTCACCCAGGTCTCAATCACACCACACTCACCCTAGTATCACAAACACACCACACTCACCCTGGTCTCACAGACACACCACATTCACATTGGTCTCACAATCACACCACACTTACACTGGTCTCAATCACACCACACTCACAATGGTCTCACAATCACACCACACTCACATTCGTCGCACAATCACACGACACTAACCCTTGTCTCACAATCACACCACACTCACTCTGGTCTCACAAGCACACAGATTGGTCTCAATCTCACCACAATCACGCCATCTCACTCTCACAGCACAATCACCCTGGTCTCACAATCACACCACACTTACCCTGGTCTCAATTACACCACATTCACCCTGGTCTCTATCACATCACATTCAGATTGCTCTCACAATCACACCACACTCACCCTGGTCCCAATCATACCACACTCTCCCTGGTATCAATCACACCACACTCACCCTGGTCTCAAAATCACACAACATTCACCCTGGTCTCACAATCACACCACACTCACCCTGATTTGAATCACACCAGACTAACACTGGTCTCACAATCACACCACACTCACACCGGTCTCACAATCACACCACACTCACATTCGTCGCACAATCACACCACACTAACCCTTGTCTCACAATCACACCACACTCACTCTGGTCTCAAAAGCACAAGATTGGTCTCAATCTCACCACAATCACACCATCTCACACTCACACCACAATCACCCTAGTTTCACAATCACACTACACACCCTGGCCTCAATCACACCACACTCACATTGGTCTCAAAATCACGCCACAATCACCCTGTTCTCACAATCACACCACACTAACCCTGCTCTCAAAATAACACAACATTCACCCTGGTCTCACAATCACACCACACTCATCCTGATTTGAATCACACCAGACTAACACTGGTCTAACAATCACACCACACTCACACTGGTCTCACAATCACACCACACTCACTCTGGTCTCACAATCACACCACATTCACCCTGGTCTCAATCACACCACTCTCACCCTGGTCGCACAGTCACACCACACTCACTCTGGTCTCACAATCACACACACTCACATTGGTTTCAGTCTCACAACAATCACCAGGGTCTCAGAATCACGTACTTCTCACCTTGGTCTCACAATCACACCACACTCACCCTGGTCTCAATCACACCACACTCACCCTGGTCTCACAATCACACCACACTCACCCTGGTCTCAATCACACCACGCTCACTCTGGTCTCAATCACAACACGCTCACCCTGGTCTCACAATCACACCACACTCACTCTGGTCTCACAATCACACCACACTTACCCTGGTCTCAATCACACCACACTCACGAGGGTCTCACAATCACACCACACTCACATACGTCTCACAATTACACCACATTCACCCTGGTCTCAATCTCACCACAATCACCCCAGTCTCACAATAACACCACAATCACCCTGGTCTCACGATCACACCACATTTAGACTGGTCTCAATAACACCATACTCATATTGGTCTCACAATCACACTACACTCAACCTGGTCTCACAATCACACCACACTCAGCCTGGTCTCAATCATACCATACACTCACCCTGGTCTCACCATCATGTCACACTCACCCTAGTCTCAATCATCACCATACTCACACTGGTCTCACAATCACACCATACTCAAACTGGTCTCACAATCACACCACACTTACATTGGTCTCAATCGCTCCACACTCACCCTGGTCTCAATCACACCACACTCACCCTGGTTTCAATCACACCTCACTCACCCTGGTCTCACAATCACACTACACACCCTCGTCTCACAATCACGCCACACTCACCTTGGTCTCACAATCACACCACACTCAACCTGGTCTCACAATCACACCACACTCACCCTCGTCTCAATCATACCACACTCACCCTGGTCTCACCATCATGTCACACTCACCCTGGTCTCAATCACACCATACTCACACTGGTCTCACAATCACACCATACTCAAACTGGTCTCACAATCACACCACACTTACATTGGTCTCAATCGCTCCACACTCACCCTGGTCTAACAATCACACCAAACTCACCCTGGTCTCAATCACACCACACTCACCCTGGTTTCAATCACACCACACTCACCCTGGTCTCACAATCACACTACACACCCTCGTCTCACAATCACGCCACATTCACCCAGGTCTCAATCACACCACACTCACCCTGGTATCACAATCACATCACACTCACTCTGGTCTCACAATCACACACACTGATATTGATCTCACAAACACACCACACTCACCGTGGTCTCACAGACACACCACATTCACATTGTTCTCACAATCACACCACACTTACCCTGGTCTCAATCACACCACACTCACAATGGTCTCACAATCACACCACACTCACATTCGTCGCACAATCACACCACACTAACCCTTGTCTCACAATCACACCACACTCACTCTGGTCTCACAAGCACACAGATTGGTCTCAATCTCACCACAATCACGCCATCTCACTCTCACAGCACAATCACCCTGGTCTCACAATCACACCACACTCACCCTGGTCTCAAAATCACACAACATTCACCCTGGTCTCAATCACATCACACTCAGATTGGTCTCACAATCACACCACACTCACCCTGGTCTCAATCATACCACACTCACCCTGGTCTCAATCACACCACACTCAACCTGGTCTGAATCAGACCATACTCACCCTGGTCTCAATCACACAACACTCACACTGGTCTCACAATCACACCACATTCTCCCTGCTCTGAATCACACTACACTCACCATGGTCTCAATCATACCACATTCACCCTGGTCTCACAATCAAGCCACACTCACCCTGGTCTCACAATCAAACCACACTCACCCTGGTCTCACAATCACACTACACTCACCCTGGTCTCAATCAAACCACACTCACCCTAGTCTCACAATCACACCACACTTACCCTGGTCTCAATCACACCACACTCACATTGGTCTCACAATCACACCACACTCACATTGGTCTCACAATCACACCACACTCACCCTGGTCTCACAATCACACTACACTCACCCTGGTCTCAATCAAACCACACTCACCCTAGTCTCACAATCACACCACACTTACCCTGGTCTCAATCACACCACACTCACATTGGTCTCACAATCACACCACACTCACATTGGTCTCACAATCACACCACACTCACCCTGGTCTCAATCACACCACGCTCACCCTGGTCTCACAATGACACCACATTCACCCTGGTCACACAATCACACCACACTCACTCTGGTCTCACAAGCACACAGATTGGTCTCAATCTCACCACACTCACACCATCTCACAATCACACCACAATCACCCTGGTCTCACAATCACACCACACTTACCCTGGTCTCAAACACACCACACTCACATTGGTCTCAAAATCACGCCACACTCACCCTGGTCTCACAATCAAACCACACTCACACTGGTCTCACAATCACACAACATTCAAGCTGGTCTCAATCACACCGCACTCACCCTGGTCTTACAATCACACCACATTCATCCTGGGTTCAATCTCACCACAATCATCCCAGTCTCACAATCACACCACAATCACCCTGGTCTCACAATAACACCACACTCACCCTGGTCTCAATCACACCACACTCAGATTGGTCTCACAATCACACCACACTCACCCTGGTCTCAATCATACCACACACACCCTGGTCTCAATCACACCAAACTCAACCTGGCCTCTGAATCACACCACACTCAACCTGGGCTGAATCACACCACAGTCACCCTGGTCTCACAATAACACCACACTCAGATTGGTCTCACAATCACACCATACACACCCTGGTCTCACAATCATATCATACTCACCCTGGTCTGAATCACACCACACTCACTCTGGTCTCACAATCACACCACGCTCGCTCTGGTCTCACAATCACACCACAATCACCCTGGTCTCACAATCACACCACACTCACATTGGTCTCACAATCACACCACACTCACCTGGTCTCAATCACACCACACTCACCCTGGTCTCACAATCACACCATAATCACCCTGGTCTCACAATCACACCACACTCATCCAGGTCTCACAATCACACCACATTCACCCTGGTCTCAATCACACCACACTCGCCCTGGTCACACAATGACATCACACTCACTCTGGTCTCACAATCACACACACTGATATTGATCTCACAAACAAACCACACTCACCCTGGACTCTCAGTCACACCACACTCACACTGGTCTCACAATCACACCACACTCACATTCGTCGCACAATCACACCACACTAACCCTGGTCTCAATCACACCACACTCTCCCTGGTCTCACAATCACACCACATTCACCCTGGTCTCACAATCACACCACACTCACTCTGGTCTCACAAGCACACAGATTGGCCTCAATCTCACCACAATCACACCATCTCACACTCACACCACAATCACCCTTGTCTCACAATCACACCACACTTACCCTGGTCTCAATCACACCACACTCACATTGGTCTCAAAATCACGCCACAATCACCCTGTTCTCTCAATCACACCACACTCACCGTGGTCTCAATCACACCACACTCACCCTGGCCTCAAAATCACACAACATTCACCCTGGTCTCCATCACACCACAATCACCCTGGGCTCACAATCACACCACACTCACTCTGTTCTCACAATCACACACACTCACATTGGTTTCAGTCTCACCACAATCACCACACTCTCACAATCACACCACAATAACCCTGGTCTCATAATCACACCACACTTACCCTGGTCTCAATCACACCACACTCACCCTGGTCTCACAATCACAACACAGTCACCCTGGTCTCAATCACACCACACTCACCCTGGTCTCAAAATCACACAACATTCACCCTGGTCTCCATCACACCACACTCACCCTGGGCTCACAATCACACCACACTCACTCTGTTCTCACAATCACACACACTCACATTGGTTTCAGTCTCACCACAATCACCACACTCTCACAATCACACCACAATAACCCTGGTCTCATAATCACACCACACTTACCCTGGTCTCAATCACACCACACTCACCCTGGTCTCACAATCACAACACAGTCACCCTGGTCTCAATCACACCACACTCACCCTGGTCTCACTATCACACCACACATACCCTGGTCTCTATCACACCACACTCACATTGGTCTCACAATCACACCACACTCACCCTGGTCTCACAATCACACCACACTCACCCTGGTCTCAATCACACCATGCTCACCCTGGTCTCAATCACACCACGCTCACCCTGGTCTCACAATCACACCACCCTCACTCTGGTCTCACAATCACACCACACTTACCCTGGTCTCAATCACACCACACTCACAATGGTCTCACAATCACACCACACTCACATTCGTCTCACAATCACACCACATTCACCCTGGTCTCACGATCACACCACATTTAATCTGGTCTCACAATCACACTACACTCAACCTGCTCTCACAATAACACCACACTCACCCTGGTCTCAATCACACCATGCTCACCCTGGTCTCAATCACACCACGCTCACCCTGGTCTCACAATCACACCACCCTCACTCTGGTCTCACAATCACACCACACTTACCCTGGTCTCAATCACACCACACTCACAATGGTCTCACAATCACACCACACTCACATTCGTCACACAATCACACCACATTCACCCTGGTCTCACGATCACACCACATTTAATCTGGTCTCACAATCACACTACACTCAACCTGCTCTCACAATAACACCACACTCACCCTGGTCTCAATCACACCACACTCAGATTGGTCTCTCAATCACACCACACTCAAATAGGGCTGAATCACACCACACTCACCGTGGTCTCACAATAACACCACACTCAGATTGGTCTGACAATCACACTGCACTCACCCTGGCCTCAATCATACCACACTCCACCTGGTCTCACCATCACGTCACACTCACCCTGGTCTCACAATCACACTACACACCCTCGTCTCAGAATCACGACACTCTCACCTTGGTCTCACAATCACACCACACTCACCCTGGTCTCAATCACACCACACTCACCCTGGTCTCACAATCACACCACACTCACCCTGGTCTCAATCACACCACGCTCACCCTGGTCTCAATCACAACACGCTCACCCTGGTCTCACAATCACACCACACTCACATACGTCTCACAATTACACCACATTCACCCTGGTCTCAATCTCACCACAATCACCCCAGTCTGACAATAACACCACAATCACCCTGGTCTCACGATCACACCACATTTAGCCTGGTCTCAATAACACCATACTCATATTGGTCTCACAATCACACTACACTCAACCTGGTCTCACAATCACACCACACTCACCCTGGTGTCAACCATACCACACTCACCCTGGTCTCACCATCATGTCACACTCACCCTGGTCTCAATCACACCATACTCACACTGGTCTCACAATCACACCATACTCACCCTGGTCTCACAGTCACACCACACTCACTCTGGTCTCACAATCACACACACTCACATTGGTTTCAGTCTCACCACAATCACCAGGGTCTCAGAATCACGAACCTCTCACATTGGTCTCACAATCACACCACACTCACCTTGGTCTCAATCACACTACACTCACCCTGGTCTCACAATCACACCACACTCACCCCGGTCTCAATCACACCACGCTCACCCTGGCCTCAATCACAATATGCTCACCCTGGTCTCACAATCACACCACACTCACTCTGGTCTCACAATCACACCACACTTACCCTGGTCTCAATCACACCACACTCACAAGGGTCTCACAATCACACCACACTCACATACGTCTCACAATTACACCACATTCACCCTGGTCTCAGTCTCACCACAATCACCCCAGTCTCACAATAACACCACAATCACCCTGGTCCCACGATCACACCACATTTAGCCTGGTCTCAATCATACCACACTCTCCCTGGTCTCACCATCATGTCACACTCACCCTGGTCTCAATCACACCATACTCACACTGGTCTCACAATCACACCATACTCAAACTGGTCTCACAATCACACCACACTTACATTGGTCTCTATCGCTCCACACTCACCCTGGTCTCACAGTCCACCCACACTCACCCTGGTCTACCAATCACACCAAACTCACACTGGTCTCAATCACACCACACTCACCCTGGTTTCAATCACACCACACTCACCCTGGTCTCTCAATCACACTACACACCCTCATCTCACAATCACGCCACACTCTCCTTGGTCATACAATCACACCATAATCACCCTGGTCTCACAATCACACCACACTCACCCCGGTCTCACAATCACACCACATTCACCCTGGTCTCAATCACACCACACTCACCCTGGTCTCACAATCACATCACACTCACTCTGGTCTCACAATGACACACACTGATATTGATCTCACAAACACACCACACTCACCCTGGTCTCACAGACACACCACATTTACATTGGTCTCACAATCACACCACACTTACCCTGGTCTCAATCACACCACACTAACCCTTGTCTCACAATCACACCACACTCACTCTGGTCTCACAAGCACACAGATTGGTCTCAATCTCACCACAATCACGCCATCTCACACTCACACCACAATCACCCTGGTGTCACAATCACACCACACACCCTGGTCTCAATCACACCACACTCACATTGGTCTCACAATCACACCACATTCACCCTGGTTTCACAATCACACCACACTCACTCTGGTCTCACAAGCACATAGATTGGTCTCAATATCACCACAATCACGCCATCTCACACTCACACCACAATCACCCTGGTCTCACAATCACACCACACACCCTGGTCTCAATCACACCACACTCACATTGGTCTCACAATCACACCACACTCATCCTGGTCTCAATCACACCACACTCACCCTGGTCTCAAAATCACACAACATTCACCCTGGTCTCAATCACATCACACTCAGATTGGTCTCACAATCACACCACACTCAACCTGGTCTGCATCAGACCATACTCACCCTGGTCTCAATCACACAACACTCACCCTGGTCTCACAATCACACCACATTCACCCTGCTCTGAATCACACTACACTCACCATGGTCTCACAATCACATCACACTCACTCTGGTCTCACAATCACACACACTGATATTGATCTCACAAACACACCACACTCACCCTGGTCTCACAATCACACCACACTCACCCTGGTTTGAATCACACCACACTCACCCTGTCTCAATCACACCAAACTCACGCTGGTCTCACAATCACACCACACTCACGCTGGTCTCACAATCATGTCACACTCTCCCTGGTCTCAATCACACCACACTCACCCTGGTCTCAAAATCACACAACATTCACCCTGGTCTCTATCACACCACACTCACTCTGGTCTCACAGGCACACAGATTGGTCTCAATCTCACCACAATCACACCATCTCACAATCACACCAGAATCACCCTGGTCTCACAATCACACCACACTTACACTGGTCTCAATCACACCACACTCACATTGGTCTCACAATCACACCACACTCACATTCGTCTCACAATCACACCACACTCACCCTGGTCTCAATCACGCCACGCTCATCCTGGTCTCACAATCACACACAATCACATTGGTTTCAGTCACACCACAATCACCACAGTCTCACAATCACACCACAATAACCCTAGTCTCACAATCACAACACATTCACCCTGGTTTCAATCACACCACACTGACCCTGGTCTCACAATCACACCACACTCACTCTGGTCTCACAATCACACCACACTTACCCTGGTCTCAATCACACCCCACTCACAAGGGTCTCACAAACACACCACACTCACACTGGTCACAAACATACCACATTCACCCTGGTCTCACAACCACACCACACTCACTCTGGTCTCACAATCACATTGGTTTCAGTCACACCACAATCACCACAGTCTCACAATCACACCACAATAACCCTAGTCTCACTATCACAACACATTCACCCTGGTTTCAATCACACCACACTGACCCTGGTCTCACAATCACACCACACTCACTCTGGTCTCACAATCACACCACACTTACCCTGGTCTCAATCACACCCCACTCACAAGGGTCTCACAAACACACCACACTCACAAACGTCTCACAATTACACCACATTCACCCTGGTCTCAATCTCACCACAATCACCCCAGTCTCACAAACACACCACACTCACCCTGGTCTCAATCACACCACGCTCACCCTGGTCTCAATCACACCATGCACACCCTGGTCTCACAATCACACCACACTCACTCTGGTCTCACAATCACACACACTCACATTGGTTTAAGCCTCACCACAATCACCACTTTCTCACAATCACTCCATAATAACTCTGGTCTCACAATCACACCACACTTACCCTGGTCTCACAATCACACCACACTTACCCTAGTCTCTATCACACCACACTCACATTGGTCTCACAATCACACCACACTCGCCCTAGTCTCACAATCACACCACACTCACCCTGGTCACAAACATACCACATTCACCCTGGTCTCAGAACCACACCACACTCACTCTGGTCTCACAAACACACACAATCACAATGGTTTCAGTCACACCACAATCACCACAGTCTCACAATCACACCACAATAACCCTGGTCTCACAATCACAACACATTCACCCTGGTTTCAATCACACCACACTGACCCTGGTCTCACAATCACACCACACTCACTCTGGTCTCACAATCACACCACACTTACCCTGGTCTCAATCACACCACACTCACAAGGGTCTCACGATCACACCACACTCACATAGTCTCACAATTACACCACATTCACCCTGGTCTCAATCTCACCACAATCACCCCAGTCTCACAATAACACCACAATCACCCTGGTCTCACGATCACACCACATTTAGCCTGGTCTCAACAACACCATATTCATATTGGTCTCACAATCACACTACACTCAACCTGGTCTCACATTCACACCACACTCACCCTGGTCTCAATCATACCACATTCACCCTAGTCTCACCATCATGTCACACTCACCCTGGTCTCAATCACACTATACTCACACTGGTCTCACAATCACACCATACTCAAACTGGTCTCAATCACACCACACTTACCCTGGTCTCAATCACACCATACTCACATTCGTCCTAATATCACACTACACTTCAACCTGGTATCACAATCACACCACACTCACCCTGGTCTCAATCTTACCACACTCACCCTAGTCTCAATCACACCACACTCACCCTGGTCTCTCAATCACACCACACGCACCCTGGTCTGAATCACACCACACTCACCCTGGTATCACAATCACACCACACTCAGATTGGTCTCACAATCACACCACACTCACCCTCGTCTCAATCATACCACACTCACCGTGCTCTGAATCACACCACACACACGCTGGTCTGAATCACACCATACTCACCCTGTTCTCAATTACACCACACTCACCCTGGTCTCACAATCACACCACCCTCACTCTGGTCTCACAATCACACACACTCACATTGGTCTCAATCTCACCACAATCACCCTGGTCTCACAATCACACCACATTCACCCTGGTCTCAATCACACCACACTCACCCTGATCTCACAATCACACCACACTCACTCTGGTCTCACAATCACACATACTCACATTGGTCTGAATCACACCACAATCACCCCATACTCAAAATCACACCACAATCACCCTGGTCTCACAATCACAACACACTTACCCTGGTCTCACAATCACACCACACCTACCCTGGTAGCAATCACACCACACTCACCCTGGTCTGAATCACACCCTACTCTCCCTGGTCTGAATCACACCACACTCACCCTGGTCTGAATCACACCACACTCACCCTGGTCTCACAATCATACCACACTCAAATTGGTCTCACAATCACACCACACTCACCCTGCTCTCAATCATACCACACTCACCCTGGTCTCACAATCAAGCCACACTCACCCTGGTCTCACAATCACACTACACTCACCCTGGTCTCAATCAAACCACACTCACCCTAGTCTCACAATCACACCACACTTATCCTGGTCTCAATCACACCACACTCACATTGGTCTCACAATCACACCACACTCACCCTGGTCTCACAATCACTCCACACTCACATTGGTCTCAATCACACCACGGTCACCCTGGTTTCTCAATCACACCACGCTCACTCTGGTCTCACAATCACACACACTCACATTGGTCTCAATCTCACCACAATCACCCCAGTCTCACAATCACACAACAATCACCCTGGTCTCACAATCACACCACACTTACCCTGGTCTCAATGACACCACATTCACCCTGGTTTCAATCACACCACACTCACCCTGGTCTCACAATCACACCACATTCACCCTGGTCTCAATCACACCACGCTCACCCTGGTCTCACAATCACACCACATTCACCCTGGTCTCAATCACACCACACTCACCCTGGTCTCACAATCACACCACACTCACTCTGGTCTCACAATCACACACACTCACATTGGTCTGAATCTCACCACAATCACCCCAGTCTCACAATCACACCACACTTCTCCTGGTCTCACGATCACACCACACTCACCCTGGTAGCAATCAAACCACACTCACCCTGGTCTGAATCACACCATACTCTCCCTGGTCTGAATCACACCACACTCACCCTGGTCTGAATCACACCACACTCACCCTGGTCTGACAATCACACCACACTCAAATTGGTCTCACAATCACACCACACTCACCCTGGTCTCACTCATAGCACACTCACCCTGGTCTCACAATCAAGCCACACTCACCCTGGTCTCACAATCACACCACATTCACCCTGGTCTCACAATCACACTACACTCACCCTGGTCTCAATCAAACCACACTCACCCTAGTCTCACAATCACACCACACTTACCCTGGTCTCAATCACACCACACTCACATTGGTCTCACAATCACACCACACTCACCCTGGTCTCACAATCACACTACACTCACCCTGGTCGCAATCACACCACACTCACCCTGGTCTGAATCACACCACACGCACCCTCGTCACACAATCACACCACACTCACATTGGTCTCACAATCACACCACACTCACCCTGGTCTCACAATCACTCCACACTCACATTGGTCTCAATCACACCACGGTCACCCTGGTTTCTCAATCACACCACGCTCACTCTGGTCTCACAATCACACACACTCACATTGGTCTCAATCTCACCACAATCACCCCAGTCTCACAATCACACAACAATCACCCTGGTCTCACAATCACACCACACTTACCCTGGTCTCAATGACACCACATTCACCCTGGTTTCAATCACACCACACTCACCCTGGTCTCACAATCACACCACATTCACCCTGGTCTCAATCACACCACGCTCACCCTGGTCTCACAATCACACCACATTCACCCTGGTCTCAATCACACCACACTCACCCTGGTCTCACAATCACACCACACTCACTCTGGTCTCACAATCACACACACTCACATTGGTCTGAATCTCACCACAATCACCCCAGTCTCACAATCACACCACACTTCTCCTGGTCTCACGATCACACCACACTCACCCTGGTAGCAATCAAACCACACTCACCCTGGTCTGAATCACACCATACTCTCCCTGGTCTGAATCACACCACACTCACCCTGGTCTGAATCACACCACACTCACCCTGGTCTGACAATCACACCACACTCAAATTGGTCTCACAATCACACCACACCCACCCTGGTCTCACTCATAGCACACTCACCCTGGTCTCACAATCAAGCCACACTCACCCTGGTCTCACAATCACACCACATTCACCCTGGTCTCACAATCACACTACACTCACCCTGGTCTCAATCAAACCACACTCACCCTAGTCTCACAATCACACCACACTTACCCTGGTCTCAATCACACCACACTCACATTGGTCTCACAATCACACCACACTCACCCTGGTCTCACAATCACTCCACACTCACATTGGTCTCAATCACACCACGGTCACCCTGGTCTCAATCACACCACACTCACCCGGGTCTCTCAATCACACCACGCACACTCTGGTCTCACAATCACACACACTCACATTGGTCTCAATCTCACCACAATCACCCAAGTCTCACAATCACACAACAATCACCCTGGTCTCACAATCACACCCCACTCTCACTGGTCTCAATCACACCACACTCACCATGCTCTCACAATCACACCACACTCAGATTCGTCTCACAATCACACCAAACTCAACCTGGTCTCACAATCACACCACACTCACCCTGGTCTCAATCACACCACACTTACCCTGGTCTCAATCACACCATACTCACATTCGTTCTAATATCACACTGAACTTCAACCTGGTATCACAATCACACCACACTCACCCTGGTCTCAATCATACCACACTCACCCTAGTCTCAATCACACCACACTCACCCTGGTCTCTCAATCACACCACACGCACCCTGGTCTGAATCACACCACACTCACCCTGGTCTCACAATCACACCACACTCAGATTGGTCTCACAATCACACCACACTCACCCTCGTCTCAATCATACCACACTCACCCTGCTCTGAATCACACCACACACACGCTGGTCTGAATCACACCATACTCACCCTGTTCTCAATTACACCACACTCACCCTGGTCTCACAATCACACCACCCTCACTCTGGTCTCACAATCACACACACTCACATTGGTCTCAATCTCACCACAATCACCCTGGTCTCACAATCACACCACATTCACCCTGGTCTCAATCACACCACACTCACCCTGATCTCACAATCACACCACACTCACTCTGGTCTCACAATCACACATACTCACATTGGTCTGAATCTCACCACAATCACCCCAGACTCAAAATCACACCACAATCACCCTGGTCTCACAATCACACCACACTTACCCTGGTCTCACAATCACACCACACCTACCCTGGTAGCAATCACACCACACTCACCCTGGTCTGAATCACACCATACTCTCCCTGGTCTGAATCACACCACACTCACCCTGAACTGAATCACACCACACTCACCCTGGTCTCACAATCATACCACACTCAAATTGGTCTCACAATCACACCACACTCAACCTGCTCTCAATCATACCACACTCACCCTGGTCTCACAATCAAGCCACACTCACCCTGGTCTCACAATCACACTACACTCACCCTGGTCTCAATCAAACCACACTCACCCTAGTCTCACAATCACACCACACTTACCCTGGTCTCAATCACACCACACTCACATTGGTCTCACAATCACACCACACTCACCCTGGTCTCACAATCACTCCACACTCACATTGGTCTCAATCACACCACGGTCACCCTGGTCTCTCAATCACACCACGCTCACTCTGTTCTCACAATCACACACACTCACATTGGTCTCAATCTCAACACAATCACCCCAGTCTCACAATCACACAACAATCACCCTGGTCTCACAATCACACCACACTTACCCTGGTCTCAATCACACCACTCTCACATTGGTCTCACAATCAGACCACACTCACCCTGGTCTCAATCGCACCACATTCACCCTGGTCTCACAATCACACCACATTCACTTTGGTCTGAATCACACCACACTCACCCTGGTCTCACAATCACACCACACTCACTCTAGTCTCACAATCACACACACTTACATTGGTCTCAATCTCACCACAATCACCCCAGTCTCACAATCACCCTGGTCTCACAATCACACCACACTTACCCTTGTCTCAATCACACCACACTCACATTGGTCTCACAATCACACTACACTCACCCTGGTCTCAATCACACCACACTCACCCTGGTCTCACAATCACACCACACTCACTCTGGTCTCACAATCACACATACTCACATTGGTCTGAATCTCAACACAATCACCCCAGACTCAAAATCACACCACAATCACCCTGGTCTCACAATCACACCACACCTAGCCTGGTAGCAATCACACCACACTCACCCTGGTCTGAATCACACCATACTCTCCCTGGTCTGAATCACACCACACTCACCCTGGTCTGAATCACACCACACTCACCCTGGTCTCACAATCACACCACACTCAAATTGGTCTCACAATCACACCACACTCACCCTGCTCTCAATCATACCACACTCACCCTGGTCTCACAATCAAGCCACACTCACCCTGGTCTCACAATCACACCACGCTCACCCTGCTCTCACAATCACACTACACTCACCCTGGTCTCAATCAAACCACACTCACTCTAGTCTCACAATCACACCACACTTACCCTGGTCTCAATCACACCACACTCACATTGGTCTCAACAATCACACCACACTCACCCTGGTCTCACAATCACACCACACTCACCCTGGTCTCAATCACACCACACTTACCCTGGTCTCAATCACACCATACTCACATTGGTCCCACAATCACACTACACTCAACCTGGTATCACAATCACACCACACTCACCCTGGTCTCAATCATACCACACTCACCCTAGTCTCAATCACACAACACTCACCCTGGTCTCTCAATCACACCACACGCACCCTGATCTGAATCACACCACACTCACCCTGGTGGTACAATCACACCACACTCACCCTGGCCTCAATCACACCACACTCACCCTGGTCTCACAATCACACCACACTCACATTGGTCTCAATCACACCACGGTCAACCTGGTCTCAATCACACCACACTCACCCTGGTCACTCAATCACACCACACTCACTCTGGTCTCACAATCACACCACACTCACATTGGTCTCAATCACACCACGGTCACCCTGGTCTCTCAATCACACCAAGCCCACTCTGGTCTCACAATCACACACACTCACATTGGTCTGAATCTCACCACAATCACACCACAATCACCCTGGTCTCATAATCACACCACACTAACACTGGTCTCAATCACACTGCACTCACATTGGTCTCACAATCACACCACACTCACATTAGCCTCACAATCACACCACACTCATCCTGGTCTCAATCACAGCACACTCACCCTGGTCTCAGTCACACCACACTCACCCTAGTCTCACAATCACACCACACATACCCTGGTCTCAATCACACCACACTCACATTGGTCTCACAATCACACCACACTCACCCTGGTCTCACAATCACTCCACACTCACATTGGTCTCAATCACACCACGGTCACCCTGGTCTCTCAATCACACCACGCTCACTCTGGTCTCACAATCACACACACTCACATTGGTCTCAATCTCAACACAATCACCCCAGTCTCACAATCACACAACAATCACCCTGGTCTCACAATCACACCACACTTACCCTGGTCTCAATCACACCACTCTCACATTGGTCTCACAATCAGACCACACGCACCCTGGTCTCAATCGCACCACATTCACCCTGGTTTCAATCACACCACATTCACCCTGGTCTCAATCACACCACACTCAACCTGGTCTCACAATCACACCACATTCACTTGGTCTGAATCACACCACACTCACCCTGGTCTCACAATCACACCACACTCACTCTAGTCTCACAATCACACACACTTACATTGGTCTCAATCTCACCACAATCACCCCAGTCTCACAATCAGCCTGGTCTCACAATCACACCACACTTACCCTTGTCTCAATCACACCACACTCACATTGGTCTCACAATCACACTACACTCACCCTGGTCTCAATCACACCACACTCACCCTGGTCTCACAATCACACCACACTCACTCTGGTCTCACAATCACACATACTCATATTGGTCTGAATCTCAACACAATCACCCCAGACTCAAAATCACACCACAATCACCCTGGTCTCACAATCACACCACACTTACCCTGGTCTCACAATCACACCACACCTACCCTGGTAGCAATCACACCACACTCACCCTGGTCTGAATCACACCATACTCTCCCTGGTCTGAATCACACCACACTCACCCTGGTCTGAATCACACCACACTCACCCTGGTCTCACAATCACACCACACTCAAATTGGTCTCACAATCACACCACACTCACCCTGCTCTCAATCATACCACACTCACCCTGGTCTCAATCAAACCACACTCACTCTAGTCTCACAATCACACCACACTTACCCTGGTCTCAATCACACCACACTCACATTGGTCTCACAATCACACCACACTCACCCTGGTCTCACAATCACACCACACTCACCCTGGTCTCAATCACACCACACTTACCCTGGTCTCAATCACACCATACTCACATTGGTCCCACAATCACACTACACTCAACCTGGTATCACAATCACACCACACTCACCCTGGTCTCAATCATACCACACTCACCCTAGTCTCAATCACACGACACTCACCCTGGTCTCTCAATCACACCACACGCACCCTGGTCTGAATCACACCACACTCACCCTAGTCTCACAATCACACCACACTCAGATTGGTCTCATAATCACACCACACTCACCCTCGTCTCAATCATACCACACTCACCCTGCTCTGAATCACACCACACTCACCCTGGTGGTACAATCACACCACACTCACCCTGGCCTCAATCACACCACACTCACCCTGGTCTCACAATCACACCACACTCACATTGGTCTCAATCACACCACGGTCAACCTGGTCTCAATCACACCACACTCACCTTGGTCTCTCAATCACACCACACTCACTCTGGTCTCACAATCACACACACTCACATTGGTCTGAATCTCACCACAATCACCCCAGTCTCACAATCACACCACAATCACCCTGGTCTCATAATCACACCACACTCAGATTGGTCTCACAATCACACCACACTCACCCTCGTCTCAATCATACCACACTCACCCTGCTCTGAATCACACCACACACACGCTGGTCTGAATCACACCATACTCACCCTGGTCTCAATTACACCACACTCACCCTGGTCTCACAATCACATCACACTCACCCTGGTCTCAATCACACCGCACTCACCCTGGTCTCAATCATACCACACTCACCCTCGTCACACAATCACACCACACTCACCCTGGTCTCAATCACACCACACTCACCCTGGTCTCAATCAGACCACACTCACCCTGGTGGTACAATCACACCACACTCACATTGGTCTCAATCACACCACGGTCAACCTGGTCTCAATCACACCACACTCACCCTGGTCACTCAATCACACCACACTCACTCTGGTCTCACAATCACACCACACTCACATTGGTCTCAATCACACCACGGTCACCCTGGTCTCTCAATCACACCAAGCTCACTCTGGTCTCACAATCACACACACTCACATTGGTCTGAATCTCACCACAATCACCCCAGTCTCACAATCACACCACAATCACCCTGGTCTCATAATCACACCACACTAACACTGGTCTCAATCACACAGCACTCACATTGGTCTCACAATCACACCACACTCACATTAGCCTCACAATCACACCACACTCATCCTGGTCTCAATCACAGCACACTCACCCTGGTCTCAGTCACACCACACTCAGCCTGCTCTCACAATCACACCACATTCACCCTGGTCTCAATCACACCACGCTCACCCTGGTCTCACAATCACACCACACTCACTCTGGTCTCACAATCACACACACTCACATTGGTCTCAATCTCACCACAATCACCTTGGTCTCACAATCACACCACATTCACCCTGGTCTCAATCACACCACACTCACCCTGGTCTCACAATCATACCACACTCACTCTGGTCTCACAATCACACACACTCACATTGGTCTGAATCTCACCACAATCACCCCAGTCTCACAATCACACCACACTTACCCTGGTCTCACAATCACACCACACTCACCCTGGTAGCAATCAAACCACACTCACCCTGGTCTGAATCACACCATACTCTCCCTGGTCTGAATCACACCACACTCACCCTGGTCTCAATCGTAGCACACTCACCCTGGTCTCACAATCAAGACACACTCACCCTTGTCTCACAATCACACCACACTCACCCTGGTCTCACAATCACACTACACTCACCCTGGTCTCAATCAAACCACACTCACATTGGTCTCACAATCACACCACACTCACCCTGGTCTCACAATCACTCCACACTCACATTGGTCTCAATCACACCACGGTCACCCTGGTCTCAATCACACCACACTCACCCTGGTCTCTCAATCACACCACGCACACTCTGGTCTCACAATCACACACACTCACATTGGTCTCAATCTCACCACAATCACCCCAGTCTCACAATCACACAACAATCACCCTGGTCTCACAATCACACCCCACTTTCACTGGTCTCAATCACACCACACTCACCATGCTCTCACAATCACACCACACTCAGATTGGTCTCACAATCACACCACACTCACCCTGGTCTCACAATCACACCACACTCACCCTGGTCTCAATCACACCACACTCACCCTGGTCTCACAATCACACCACCCTCACTCTGATCTCAAAATCACACACACTCACATTGGTCTCAATCTCACCACAATCACCCTGGTCTCACAATCACACCACATTCACCCTGGTCTCAATCACACCACACTCACCCTGGTCTCACAATCACACCACACTCACTCTGGTCTCACAATCACACATACTCACATTGGTCTGAATCTCACCACAATCACCCCAGACTCAAAATCACACCACAATCACCCTGGTCTCACAATCACACCACACTTACCCTGGTCTCACAATCACACGACACCTACCCTGGTAGCAATCACACCACACTCACCCTGGTCTGAATCACACCATACTCTCCCTGGTCTGAATCACACCACACTCACCCTGGTCTGAATCACACCACACTCACCCTGGTCTCACAATCACACCACACTCAAATTGGTCTCACAATCACACCA
Source organism: Mobula birostris (assembly GCF_030028105.1). Classification (NCBI taxonomy): domain Eukaryota; kingdom Metazoa; phylum Chordata; class Chondrichthyes; order Myliobatiformes; family Myliobatidae; genus Mobula; species Mobula birostris. The sequence continues at coordinate 55,364 of NW_027274829.1, forward strand.
CACTCACCCTCCTCTCAATCATACCACACTCAACCTGGTCTCACAATCAAGCCACACTCACCCTGGTCTCACAATCACACTACACTCACCCTGGTCTCAATCAAACCACACTCACCCTAGTCTCACAATCACACCACACTTACCCTTGTCTCAATCACACCACACTCACATTGGTCTCAAAATCACACCACACTCACCCTGGTCTCACAATCACTCCACACTCACATTGCTCTCAATCACACCACGGTCACCCTGGTCTCTCAATCACACCACGCTCACTCTGGTCTCACAATCACACACACTCACATTGGTCTCAATCTCACCACAATCACCCCAGTCTCACAATCACACAACAATCACCCTGGTCTCACAATCACACCACACTTACCCTGGTCTCAATCACGCCACTCTCACATTGGTCTCACAATCAGACCACACTCACCCTGGTCTCAATCACACCACATTCACCCTGGTTTCAATCACACCACACTCACCCTGGTCTTACAATCACACCACATTCACCCTGGTCTCAATCACACCACACTCAACCTGGTCTCACAATCACACCACATTCACTTTGGTCTGAATCACACCACACTCACCCTGGTCTCACAATCACACCACACTCACTCTAGTCTCACAATCACACACACTTACATTGGTCTCAATCTCACCACAATCACCCCAGTCTCACAATCACCCTGGTCTCACAATCACATCACACTTACCCTTGTCTCAATCACACCACACTCACATTGGTCTCACAATCACACTACACTCACCCTGGTCTCAGTCTCACCACACTCACCCTGGTCTCACAATCACACCACACTCACTCTGGTCTCACAATCACCCATACTCACATTGGTCTGAATCTCACCACAATCACCCCAGACTGAAAATCACACCACAATCACCCTGGTCTCACAATCACACCACACTTACCCTGGTCTCACAATCACACCACACCTACCCTGGTAGCAATCACACCACACTCACCCTGGTCTGAATCACACCATACTCTCCCTGGTCTGAATCACACCACACTCACCCTGGTCTGAATCACACCACACTCACCCTGGTCTCACAATCACACCACACTCAAATTGGTCTCACAATCACACCACACTCACCCTGCTCTCAATCATACCACACTCACCCTGGTCTCACAATCAAGCCACACTCACCCTGGTCTCACAATCACACCACGCTCACCCTGCTCTCACAATCACACTACACTCACCCTGGTCTCAATCAAACCACACTCACTCTAGTCTCACAATCACACCACACTTACCCTGGTCTCAATCACACCACACTCACATTGGTCTCACAATCACACCACACTCACCCTGGTCTCAATCACACCACACTTACCCTGGTCTCAATCACACCATACTCACATTGGTCCCACAATCACACTACACTCAACCTGGTATCACAATCACACCACACTCACCCTGGTCTCAATCATACCACACTCACCCTAGTCTCAATCACACGACACTCACCCTGGTCTCTCAATCACACCACACGCACCCTGGTCTGAATCACACCACACTCACCCTAGTCTCACAATCACACCACACTCAGATTGGTCTCATAATCACACCACACTCACCCTCGTCTCAATCATACCACACTCACCCTGCTCTGAATCACACCACACTCACCCTGGTGGTACAATCACACCACACTCACCCTGGCCTCAATCACACCACACTCACCCTGGTCTCACAATCACACCACACTCACATTGGTCTCAATCACACCACGGTCAACCTGGTCTCAATCACACCACACTCACCTTGGTCTCTCAATCACACCACACTCACTCTGGTCTCACAATCACACACACTCACATTGGTCTGAATCTCACCACAATCACCCCAGTCTCACAATCACACCACAATCACCCTGGTCTCATAATCACACCACACTCAGATTGGTCTCACAATCACACCACACTCACCCTCGTCTCAATCATACCACACTCACCCTGCTCTGAATCACACCACACACACGCTGGTCTGAATCACACCATACTCACCCTGGTCTCAATTACACCACACTCACCCTGGTCTCACAATCACATCACACTCACCCTGGTCTCAATCACACCACACTCACCCTGGTCTCAATCATACCACACGCACCCTGGTGGTACAATCACACCACACTCACATTGGTCTCAATCACACCACGGTCAACCTGGTCTCAATCACACCACACTCACCCTGGTCACTCAATGACACCACACTCACTCTGGTCTCACAATCACACCACACTCACATTGGTCTCAATCACACCACGGTCACCCTGGTCTCTCAATCACACCAAGCTGACTCTGGTCTCACAATCACACACACTCACATTCGTCTGAATCTCACCACAATCACCCTAGTCTCACAATCACACCACAATCACCCTGGTCTCATAATCACACCACACTAACACTGGTCTCAATCACACTGCACTCACATTGGTCTCACAATCACACCACACTCACATTAGCCTCACAATCACACCACACTCATCCTGGTCTCAATCACAGCACACTCACCCTGGTCTCAGTCACACCACACTCAGCCTGCTCTCACAATCACACCACATTCACCCTGGTCTCAATCACACCACGCTCACCCTGGTCTCACAATCACACCACACTCACTCTGGTCTCACAATCACACACACTCACATTGGTCTCAATCTCACCACAATCACCTTGGTCTCACAATCACACCACATTCACCCTGGTCTCAATCACACCACACTCACCCTGGTCTCACAATCATACCACACTCACTCTGGTCTCACAATCACACACACTCACATTGGTCTGAATCTCACCACAATCACCCCAGTCTCACAATCACACCACACTTACCCTGGTCTCACAATCACACCACACTCACCCTGGTAGCAATCAAACCACACTCACCCTGGTCTGAATCACACCATACTCTCCCTGGTCTGAATCACACCACACTCACCATGGTCTGAATCAAACCACACTCACCCTGGTCTCACAATCACACCACACTCAAATTGGTCTCACAATCACACCACACTCACCCTGGTCTCAATCATAGCACACTCACCCTGGTCTCACAATCAAGCCACACTCACCCTGGTCTCACAATCACACCACACTCACCCTGGTCTCACAATCACACTACACTCACCCTGGTCTCAATCAAACCACACTCACATTGGTCTCACAATCACACCACACTCACCCTGGTCTCACAATCACTCCACACTCACATTGGTCTCAATCACACCACGGTCACCCTGGTCTCAATCACACCACACTCACCCTGGTCTCTCAATCACACCACGCACACTCTGGTCTCACAATCACACACACTCACATTGGTCTCAATCTCACCACAATCACCCCAGTCTCACAATCACACAACAATCACCCTGGTCTCACAATCACACCCCACTTTCACTGGTCTCAATCACACCACACTCACCATGCTCTCACAATCACACCACACTCAGATTGGTCTCACAATCACACCACACTCACCCTGGTCTCACAATCACACCACACTCACCCTGGTCTCAATCACACCACACTCACCCTGGTCTCACAATCACACCACCCTCACTCTGATCTCAAAATCACACACACTCACATTGGTCTCAATCTCACCACAATCACCCTGGTCTCACAATCACACCACATTCACCCTGGTCTCAATCACACCACACTCACCCTGGTCTCACAATCACACCACACTCACTCTGGTCTCACAATCACACATACTCACATTGGTCTGAATCTCACCACAATCACCCCAGACTCAAAATCACACCACAATCACCCTGGTCTCACAATCACACCACACTTACCCTGGTCTCACAATCACACGACACCTACCCTGGTAGCAATCACACCACACTCACCCTGGTCTGAATCACACCATACTCTCCCTGGTCTGAATCACACCACACTCACCCTGGTCTCACAATCACACCACACTCAAATTGGTCTCACAATCACACCACACTCACCCTGCTCTCAATCATACCACACTCACCCTGGTCTCACAATCAAGCCACACTCACCCTGGTCTCACAATCACACCACGCTCACCCTGCTCTCACAATCACACTACACTCACCCTGGTCTCAATCAAACCACACTCACTCTAGTCTCACAATCACACCACACTTACCCTGGTCTCAATCACACCACACTCACATTGGTCTCACAATCACACCACACTCACCCTGGTCTCACAATCACACCACACTCACCCTGGTCTCAATCACACCACACTTACCCTGGTCTCAATCACACCATACTCACATTGGTCCCACAATCACACTACACTCAACCTGGTATCACAATCACACCACACTCACCCTGGTCTCAATCATACCACACTCACCCTAGTCTCAATCACACCACACTCACCCTGGTCTCTCAATCACACCACACGCACCCTGGTCTGAATCACACCACACTCACCCTAGTCTTACAATCACACCACACTCAGATTGGTCTCATAATCACACCACACTCACCCTCGTCTCAATCATACCACACTCACCCTGCTCTGAATCACACCATACTCACATTGGTCTCAATCACACCACGGTCAACCTGGTCTCAATCACACCACACTCACCTTGGTCTCTCAATCACACCACACTCACTCTGGTCTCACAATCACACACACTCACATTGGTCTGAATCTCACCACAATCACCCCAGTCTCACAATCACACCACAATCACCCTGGTCTCATAATCACACCACACTCAGATTGGTCTCACAATCACACCACACTCACCCTCGTCTCAATCATACCACACTCACCCTGCTCTGAATCACACCACACACACGCTGGTCTGAATCACACCATACTCACCCTGGTCTCAATTACACCACACTCACCCTGGTCTCACAATCACATCACACTCACCCTGGTCTCAATCACACCACACTCACCCTGGTCTAAATCATACCACACTCACCCTCGTCACACAATCACACCACACTCACCCTGGTCTCAATCACACCACACTCACCCTGGTCTCAATCAGACCACACTCACCCTGGTGGTACAATCACACCACACTCACATTGGTCTCAATCACACCACGGTCAACCTGGTCTCAATCACACCACACTCACCCTGGTCACTCAATCACACCACACTCACTCTGGTCTCACAATCACACCACACTCACATTGGTCTCAATCACACCACACTTACCCTGGTCTCACAATCACACCACACTCACCCTGGTAGCAATCAAACCACACTCACCCTGGTCTGAATCACACCATACTCTCCCTGGTCTGAATCACACCACACTCACCCTGGTCTCAATCGTAGCACACTCACCCTGGTCTCACAATCAAGACACACTCACCCTGGTCTCACAATCACACCACACTCACCCTGGTCTCACAATCACACTACACTCACCCTGGTCTCAATCAAACCACACTCACATTGGTCTCACAATCACACCACACTCACCCTGGTCTCACAATCACTCCACACTCACATTGGTCTCAATCACACCACAATCACCCCAGTCTCACAATCACACAACAATCACCCTGGTCTCACAATCACACCCCACTTTCACTGGTCTCAATCACACCACACTCACCATGCTCTCACAATCACACCACACTCAGATTGGTCTCACAATCACACCACACTCACCCTGGTCTCACAATCACACCACACTCACCCTGGTCTCAATCACACCACACTCACCCTGGTCTCACAATCACACCACCCTCACTCTGATCTCAAAATCACACACACTCACATTGGTCTCTATCTCTCCACAATCACCCTGGTCTCACAATCACACCACATTCACCCTGGTCTCAATCACACCACACTCACCCTGGTCTCACAATCACACCACACTCACTCTGGTCTCACAATCACACATACTCACATTGGTCTGAATCTCACCACAATCACCCTGGTCTCACAATCAAGCCACACTCACCCTGGTCTCACAATCACACCACACTCAAATTGGTCTCACAATCACACCACACTCACCCTCCTCTCAATCATACCACACTCACCCTGGTCTCACAATCAAGCCACACTCACCCTGGTCTCACAATCACACGACACCTACCCTGGTAGCAATCACACCACACTCACCCTGGTCTGAATCACACCATACTCTCCCTGGTCTGAATCACACCACTCTCACCCTGGTCTGAATCACACCACACTCACCCTGGTCTCACAATCACACCACACTCAAATTGGTCTCACAATCACACCACACTCACCCTCCTCTCAATCATACCACACTCACCCTGGTCTCACAATCAAGCCACACTCACCCTGGTCTCACAATCACACTACACTCACCCTGGTCTCAATCAAACCACACTCACCCTAGTCTCACAATCACACCACACTTACCCTGGTCTCAATCACACCACACTCACATTGGTCTCAAAATCACACCACACTCACCCTGGTCTCACAATCACTCCACACTCACATTGCTCTCAATCACACCACGGTCACCCTGGTCTCTCAATCACACCACGCTCACTCTGGTCTCACAATCACACACACTCACATTGGTCTCAATCTCACCACAATCACCCCAGTCTCACAATCACACAACAATCACTCTGGTCTCACAATCACACCACACTTACCCTGGTCTCAATCACGCCACTCTCACATTGGTCTCACAATCAGACCACACTCACCCTGGTCTCAATCACACCACATTCACCCTGGTTTCAATCACACCACACTCACCCTGGTCTTACAATCACACCACATTCACCCTGGTCTCAATCAGACCACACTCAATCTGGTCTCACAATCACACCACATTCACTTTGGTCTGAATCACACCACACTCACCCTGGTCTCACAATCACACCACACTCACTCTAGTCTCACAATCACACACACTTACATTGGTCTCAATCTCACCACAATCACCCCAGTCTCACAATCACCCTGGTCTCACAATCACACCACACTTACCCTTGTCTCAATCACACCACACTCACATTGGTCTCACAATCACACTACACTCACCCTGGTCTCAATCTCACCACACTCACCCTGGTCTCACAATCACACCACACTCACTCTGGTCTCACAATCACCCATACTCACATTGGTCTGAATCTCACCACAATCACCCCAGACTGAAAATCACACCACAATCACCCTGGTCTCACAATCACACCACACTTACCCTGGTCTCACAATCACATCACACCTACCCTGGTAGCAATCACACCACACTCACCCTGGTCTGAATCACACCATACTCTCCCTGGTCTGAATCACACCACACTCACCCTGGTCTGAATCACACCACACTCACCCTGGTCTCACAATCACACCACACTCAAATTGGTCTCACAATCACACCACACTCACCCTGGTCTCAATCATAGCACACTCACCCTGGTCTCACAATCAAGCCACACTCACCCTGGTCTCACAATCACACCACACTCACCCTGGTCTCACAATCACACTACACTCACCCTGGTCTCAATCAAACCACACTCACCCTAGTCTCACAATCACACCACACTTACCCTGGTCTCAATCACACCACACTCACATTGGTCTCACAATCACACCACACTCACCCTGGTCTCACAATCACTCCACACTCACATTGGTCTCAATCACACCACGGTCACCGTGGTCTCAATCACACCACACTCACCCTGGTCTCTCAATCACACCACGTACACTCTGGTCTCACAATCACACACACTCACATTGGTCTCAATCTCACCACAATCACCCCAGTCTCTCAATCACACCACGTACACTCTGGTCTCACAATCACACACACTCACATTGGTCTCAATCTCACCACAATCACCCCAGTCTCACAATCACACAACGATCACCCTGGTCTCACAATCACATCACACTCACCCTGGTCTCAATCACACCACACTCACCCTGGTCTAAATCATACCACACTCACCCTCGTCACACAATCACACCACACTCACCCTGGTCTCAATCACACCACACTCACCCTGGTCTCAATCAGACCACACTCACCCTGGTGGTACAATCACACCACACTCACATTGGTCTCAATCACACCACGGTCAACCTGGTCTCAATCACACCACACTCACCCTGGTCACTCAATCACACCACACTCACTCTGGTCTCACAATCACACCACACTCACATTGGTCTCAATCACACCACACTTACCCTGGTCTCACAATCACACCACACTCACCCTGGTAGCAATCAAACCACACTCTCCCTGGTCTGAATCACACCACACTCACCCTGGTCTCAATCGTAGCACACTCACCCTGGTCTCACAATCAAGACACACTCACCCTGGTCTCACAATCACACCACACTCACCCTGGTCTCACAATCACACTACACTCACCCTGGTCTCAATCAAACCACACTCACATTGGTCTCACAATCACACCACACTCACCCTGGTCTCACAATCACTCCACACTCACATTGGTCTCAATCACACCACAATCACCCCAGTCTCACAATCACACAACAATCACCCTGGTCTCACAATCACACCCCACTTTCACTGGTCTCAATCACACCACACTCACCATGCTCTCACAATCACACCACACTCAGATTGGTCTCACAATCACACCACACTCACCCTGGTCTCACAATCACACCACACTCACCCTGGTCTCAATCACACCACACTCACCCTGGTCTCACAATCACACCACCCTCACTCTGATCTCAAAATCACACACACTCACATTGGTCTCAATCTCTCCACAATCACCCTGGTCTCACAATCACACCACATTCACCCTGGTCTCAATCACACCACACTCACCCTGGTCTCACAATCACACCACACTCACTCTGGTCTCACAATCACACATACTCACATTGGTCTGAATCTCACCACAATCACCCCAGACTCAAAATCACACCACAATCACCCTGGTCTCACAATCAAGCCACACTCACCCTGGTCTCACAATCACACCACACTCAAATTGGTCTCACAATCACACCACACTCACCCTCCTCTCAATCATACCACACTCACCCTGGTCTCACAATCAAGCCACACTCACCCTGGTCTCACAATCACACGACACCTACCCTGGTAGCAATCACACCACACTCACCCTGGTCTGAATCACACCATACTCTCCCTGGTCTGAATCACACCACACTCACCCTGGTCTGAATCACACCACACTCACCCTGGTCTCACAATCACACCACACTCAAATTGGTCTCACAATCACACCACACTCACCCTCCTCTCAATCATACCACACTCACCCTGGTCTCACAATCAAGCCACACTCACCCTGGTCTCACAATCACACTACACTCACCCTGGTCTCAATCAAACCACACTCACCCTAGTCTCACAATCACACCACACTTACCCTGGTCTCAATCACACCACACTCACATTGGTCTCAAAATCACACCACACTCACCCTGGTCTCACAATCACTCCACACTCACATTGCTCTCAATCACACCATGGTCACCCTGGTCTCTCAATCACACCACGCTCACTCTGGTCTCACAATCACACACACTCACATTGGTCTCAATCTCACCACAATCACCCCAGTCTCACAATCACACAACAATCACTCTGGTCTCACAATCACACCACACTTACCCTGGTCTCAATCACGCCACTCTCACATTGGTCTCACAATCAGACCACACTCACCCTGGTCTCAATCACACCACATTCACCCTGGTTTCAATCACACCACACTCACCCTGGTCTTACAATCACACCACATTCACCCTGGTCTCAATCAGACCACACTCAATCTGGTCTCACAATCACACCACATTCACTTTGGTCTGAATCACACCACACTCACCCTGGTCTCACAATCACACCACACTCACTCTAGTCTCACAATCACACACACTTACATTGGTCTCAATCTCACCACAATCACCCCAGTCTCACAATCACCCTGGTCTCACAATCACACCACACTTACCCTTGTCTCAATCACACCACACTCACATTGGTCTCACAATCACACTACACTCACCCTGGTCTCAATCTCACCACACTCACCCTGGTCTCACAATCACACCACACTCACTCTGGTCTCACAATCACCCATACTCACATTGGTCTGAATCTCACCACAATCACCCCAGACTGAAAATCACACCACAATCACCCTGGTCTCACAATCACACCACACTTACCCTGGTCTCACAATCACATCACACCTACCCTGGTAGCAATCACACCACACTCACCCTGGTCTGAATCACACCATACTCTCCCTGGTCTGAATCACACCACACTCACCCTGGTCTGAATCACACCACACTCACCCTGGTCTCACAATCACACCACACTCAAATTGGTCTCACAATCACACCACACTCACCCTGGTCTCAATCATAGCACACTCACCCTGGTCTCACAATCAAGCCACACTCACCCTGGTCTCACAATCACACCACACTCACCCTGGTCTCACAATCACACTACACTCACCCTGGTCTCAATCAAACCACACTCACCCTAGTCTCACAATCACACCACACTTACCCTGGTCTCAATCACACCACACTCACATTGGTCTCACAATCACACCACACTCACCCTGGTCTCACAATCACTCCACACTCACATTGGTCTCAATCACACCACGGTCACCGTGGTCTCAATCACACCACACTCACCCTGGTCTCTCAATCACACCACGTACACTCTGGTCTCACAATCACACACACTCACATTGGTCTCAATCTCACCACAATCACCCCAGTCTCACAATCACACAACGATCAACCTGGTCTCACAATCACACCCCACTTTCACTGGTCTCAATCACACCACACTCACCATGCTCTCACAATCACACCACACTCAGATTGGTCTCACAATCACACCACACTCACCCTGGTCTCACAATCACACCACACGCAGATTGGTCTCACAATCACACCACACTCACCCTGGTCTCACAATCACACCACACTCACCCTGGTCTCAATCACACCACACTTACCCTGGTCTCAATCACACCATACTCACATTCGTCCTAATATCACACTACACTTCAACCTGGTATCACAATCACACCACACTCACCCTGGTCTCAATCATACCACACTCACCCTAGTCTCAATCACACCACACTCACCCTGGTCTCTCAATCACACCACACGCACCCTGGTCTGAATCACACCACACTCACCCTGGTCTCACAATCACACCACACTCAGATTGGTCTCACAATCACACCACACTCACCCTCGTCTCAATCATACCACACTCACCCTGCTCTGAATCACACCACACACACGCTGGTCTGAATCACACCATACTCACCCTGTTCTCAATTACACCACACTCACCCTGGTCTCACAATCACACCACCCTCACTCTGGTCTCACAATCACACACACTCACATTGGTCTCAATCTCACCACAATCACCCTGGTCTCACAATCACACCACATTCACCCTGGTCTCAATCACACCACACTCACCCTGGTCTCACAATCACACCACACTCACTCTGGTCTCACAATCACACATACTCACGTTGGTCTGAATCTCACCACAATCACCCCAAACTCAAAATGACACCACAATCACCCTGTTCTCACAATCACACCACACTTACCCTGGTCTCACAATCACACGACACCTACCCTGGTAGCAATCACACCACACTCACCCTGGTCTGAATCACACCATACTCTCCCTGGTCTGAATCACACCACACTCACCCTGGTCTGAATCACACCACACTCACCCTGGTCTGACAATCACACCACACTCAAATTGGTCTCACAATCACACCACACTCACCCTGGTCTCACAATCAAGCCACACTCACCCTGGTCTCACAATCACACTACACTCACCCTGGTCTCAATCAAACCACACTCACCCTAGTCTCACAATCACACCACACTTACCCTGGTCTCAATCACACCACACTCACATTGGTCTCAAAATCACACCACACTCACCCTGGTCTCACAATCACTCCACACTCACATTGCTCTCAATCACACCACGGTCACCCTGGTCTCTCAATCACACCACGCTCACTCTGGTCTCACAATCACACACACACACTCACATTGGTCTCAATCTCACCACAATCACTCCAATCTCACAATCACACAACAATCACCCTGGTCTCACAATCACACCACACTTACCCTGGTCTCAATGACGCCACTCTCACATTGGTCTCACAATCAGACCACACTCACCCTGGTCTCAATCACACCACATTCACCCTGGTTTCAATCACACCACACTCAACCTGGTCTCACAATCACACCACATTCACTTTGGTCTGTATCACACCACACTCACCCTGGTCTCACAATCACACCACACTCACTCTAGTCTCACAATCACACACACTTACATTGGTCTCAATCTCACCACACTCACCCCAGTCTCACAATCACCCTGGTCTCACAATCACACCACACTTACCTTGTCTCAATCACACCACACTCACATTGGTCTCACAATCACACTACACTCACCCTGGTCTCAATCTCACCACACTCACCCTGGTCTCACAATCACACCACACTCACTCTGGTCTCACAATCACCCATACTCACATTGGTCTGAATCTCACCACAATCACCCCAGACTGAAAATCACACCACAACCACCCTGGTCTCACAATCACACCACACTTACCCTGGTCTCACAATCACACCACACCTACCCTGGTAGCAATCACACCACACTCACCCTGGTCTGAATCACACCATACTCTCCCTGGTCTGAATCACACCACACTCACCCTGTCTGAATCACACCACACTCACCCTGGTCTCACAATCACACCACACTCAAATTGGTCTCACAATCACACCACACTCACCCTGCTCTCAATCATACCACACTCACCCTGGTCTCACAATCAAGCCACACTCACCCTGGTCTCACAATCACACCACACTCACCCTGGTCTCACAATCACACTACACTCACCCTGGTCTCAATCAAACCACACTCACTCTAGTCTCACAATCAAACCACACTTACCCTTGTCTCAATCACACCACACTCACATTGGTCTCACAATCACACCACACTCACCCTGGTCGCACAATTACTCCACACTCACATTGGTCTCAATCACACCACGGTCACCCTGGTCTCTCAATCACACCACGCTCACTCTGGTCTCACAATCACACACACACTCACATTGGTCTCAATCTCACCACAATCACCCCAGTCTCACAATCACACAACCATCACCCTGGTCTCACAATCACACCACACTTACCCTGGTCTCAATCACACCACACTCACATTGGTCTCACAATCAGACCACACTCACCCTGGTCTCAATCACACCACACTCACCCTGGTCTTACAATCACACCACATTCACCCTGGTCTCAATCACACCACACTCAACCTGGTCTCACAATCACACCACATTCACTTTGGTCTGAATCACACCACACTCACCCTGGTCTCACAATCACAGCACACTCACTCTCGTCTCACAATCACACACACTTACATTGGTCTCAATCTCACCACAATCACCCCAGTCTCACAATCACCCTGGTCTCACAATCACACCACACTTACCCTTGTCTCCATCACACCACACTCACATTGGTCTCACAATCACACTACACTCACCCTGGTCTCAATCACACCACACTCACCCTGGTCTCACAATCACATCATAATCACATCACACTCACCCTGGTCTGAATCACACCACACTCACTCTGATCCCTCAATCACACCACACACATCCTGGTCTGAATCACACCACACTGACCCTGGTCTCACAATCACACCACATTCAGATTGGTCTCACAATCACACCACACTCACGCTGGTCTCAATCACACCATACTCACATTGGTCCCACAATCACACTACACTCTACCTGGTCTCACAATCACACCACACTCACCCTGGTCTCAATCATACCACACTCACCCTGGTCTCGCAGTCACACCACACTCTCTCTGGTCTCACAATCACACATACTCACATTGGTCTGAATCTCACCACAATCAACCCAGACTCAAAATCACACCACAATCACCCTGGTCTCACAATCACACCACACTTACCCTGGTCTCACAATCACACCACACCTACCCTGGTCTCAATCAGACCACACTCTCTATGGTCGCAATCACACCACACTCACCATGGTCTCAATCAGACCACACTCTCTATGGTCGCAATCACACCACACTCACCCTGGTCTCAATCACACCACATTCACCCTGGTCTCAATCACACCACACTTACCCTGGTCTCAATCACAACATACTCACATTCGTCCCACAATCACACTGCACTCAACCTGGTATCACAATCACACCACACTCACCCTAGTCTCAATCACACCACACTCACCCTGGTCTCTCAATCACACCACACGCACCCTGGTCTGAATCACGCCACACTCACCCGGTCTCACAATCACACCACACTCAGATTGGTCTCACAATCACACCACACTCACCCTCGTCTCAATCATACCACACTCACCCTGCTCTGAATCCCACCACACACACGCTGGTCTGAATCACACCATACTCACCCTGGTCTCAATTACATCACACTCACCCTGGTCTCACAATCACATCACACTCACCGTGGTCTCAATCACACCACATTCACCCTGGTTTCAATCACACCACACTCACCCTGGTCTTACAATCACACCACATTCACCCTGGTATCAATCACACCACACTCAACCTGGTCTCACAATCCCACCCCACTCAGATTGGTCTCACAATCACACCACACTCACCCTGGTCTCACAATCACACCACACTCACCCTGGTCTCAATCACACCACACTTACCCTGGTCTCAATCACACTATACTCACATTGGTCCCACAACCACACTACACTCAACCTGGTCTCACAATCACACCACACTCACCCTGGTCTCAATCATACCACACTCACCCTAGTCTCAATCACACCACACTCACCCTGGTCTCTGAATCATACCACACGCACCCTGGTCTGAATCACACCACACTCACCCTGGTATCACACTCACACCACACTCAGATTGGTCTCACAATCACACCACACTCACCCTCGTCTCAATCATACCACACTCACCCTGCTCTGAATCACACCACACACACGCTGGTCTGAATCACACCATACTCACCCTGGTCTCAATCACACCACACTCACCCTGGTCTCAATTACACCACACTCACCCTGGTCTCTCAATAACACCACACTCACCCTGGTCTCATAATTACACCACACTCACCCTGGTCTCAATCAGACCACACTCTCCCTGGTCTCAATCACATCACACTCACCCTGATCTCAATCACACCACACTCACCCTGGTCTCACAATCACATCACAATCACATCACACTCACACTGGTCTGAATCACACCACACTCACTCTCATCACTCAATCACACCACACACATCCTGGTCTGAATCACACCACAGTGACCCTGGTCTCACAATCACACCACATTCAGATTGGTCTCACAATCACACCACACTCACGCTGGTCTCAATCACACCATACTCACATTGGTCCCACAATCACACTACACTCTACCTGGTCTCACAATCACACCACACTAACCCTGGTCTCAATCATACCACACTCACCCTGGTCTCGCAGTCACACCACACTCACTCTGGTCTCACAATCACACATACTCACATTGGTCTGAATCTCACCACAATCACCCCAGACTCAAAATCACACCACAATCACCCTGGTCTCACAATCACACCACACCTACCCTGGTCTCAATCACACCACACTCACATTGGTCTCACAATCACACTACACTCACCCTGGTCTCACAATCACACATACTCACATTGGTCTGAATCTCACCACAATCACCCCAGACTCAAAATCACACCACAATCACCCTGGTCTCACAATCACACCACACTCACGCTGGTCTCAATCACACCATACTCACATTGGTCCCACAATCACACTACACTCTACCTGGTCTCACAATCACACCACACTAACCCTGGTCTCAATCATACCACACTCACCCTGGTCTCGCAGTCACACCACACTCACTCTGGTCTCACAATCACACATACTCACATTGGTCTGAATCTCACCACAATCACCCCAGACTCAAAATCACACCACAATCACCCTGGTCTGAATCACACCATACTCTCCCTGGTCTGAATCACACCACACTCACCCTGGTCTGAATCACACCACACTCACCCTGGTCTCACAATCACACCACACTCAAATTGGTCTCACAATCACACCACACTCACCCTGCTCTCAATCATACCACACTCACCCTGGTCTCACAATCAAGCCACACTCACCCTGGTCTCACAATCACACCACACTCACCCTGGTCTCACAATCACACTACACTCACCCTGGTCTCAATCAAACCACACTCACTCTAGTCTCACAATCACACCACACTTACCCTTGTCTCAATCACACCACACTCACATTGGTCTCACAATCACACCACACTCACCCTGGTCTCACAATTACTCCACACTCACATTGGTCTCAATCACACCACGGTCACCCTGGTCTCTCAATCACACCACGCTCACTCTGGTCTCACAATCACACACACTCACATTGGTCTCAATCTCACCACAATCACCCCAGTCTCACAATCACACAACCATCACCCTGGTCTCACAATCACACCACACTTACCCTGGTCTCAATCACACCACACTCACATTGGTCTCACAATCAGACCACACTCACCCTGGTCTCAATCACACCACACTCACATTGGTCTCACAATCACACCACACTCACCCTGGTCTTACAATCACACCACATTCACCCTGGTCTCAATCACACCACACTCAACCTGGTCTCACAATCACACCACATTCACTTTGGTCTGAATCACACCACACTCACCCTGGTCTCACAATCACAGCACACTCACTCTAGTCTCACAATCACACACACTTACATTGGTCTCAATCTCACCACAATC
Organism: Mobula birostris; assembly: GCF_030028105.1. NCBI lineage: Eukaryota > Metazoa > Chordata > Chondrichthyes > Myliobatiformes > Myliobatidae > Mobula > Mobula birostris. Next base: position 72,385 of record NW_027274829.1, read on the forward strand.
ACTCCAGTCTCACAATCACCCTGGTCTCACAATCACACCACACTTACCCTTGTCTCCATCACACCACACTCACATTGGTCTCACAATCACACTACACTCACCCTGGTCTCAATCACACCACACTCACCCTGGTCTCACAATCACATCATAATCACATCACACTCACCCTGGTCTGAATCACACCACACTCACTCTGATCCCTCAATCACACCACACACATCCTGGTCTGAATCACACCACACTGACCCTGGTCTCACAATCACACCACATTCAGATTGGTCTCACAATCACACCACACTCACGCTGGTCTCAATCACACCATACTCACATTGGTCCCACAATCACACTACACTCTACCTGGTCTCACAATCACACCACACTCACCCTGGTCTCAATCATACCACACTCACCCTGGTCTCGCAGTCACACCACACTCTCTCTGGTCTCACAATCACACATACTCACATTGGTCTGAATCTCACCACAATCAACCCAGACTCAAAATCACACCACAATCACCCTGGTCTCACAATCACACCACACTTACCCTGGTCTCACAATCACACCACACCTACCCTGGTCTCAATCAGACCACACTCTCTATGGTCGCAATCACACCACACTCACCATGGTCTCAATCAGACCACACTCTCTATGGTCGCAATCACACCACACTCACCCTGGTCTCAATCACACCACATTCACCCTGGTCTCAATCACACCACACTTACCCTGGTCTCAATCACAACATACTCACATTCGTCCCACAATCACACTGCACTCAACCTGGTATCACAATCACACCACACTCACCCTAGTCTCAATCACACCACACTCACCCTGGTCTCTCAATCACACCACACGCACCCTGGTCTGAATCACGCCACACTCACCCGGTCTCACAATCACACCACACTCAGATTGGTCTCACAATCACACCACACTCACCCTCGTCTCAATCATACCACACTCACCCTGCTCTGAATCCCACCACACACACGCTGGTCTGAATCACACCATACTCACCCTGGTCTCAATTACATCACACTCACCCTGGTCTCACAATCACATCACACTCACCGTGGTCTCAATCACACCACATTCACCCTGGTTTCAATCACACCACACTCACCCTGGTCTTACAATCACACCACATTCACCCTGGTATCAATCACACCACACTCAACCTGGTCTCACAATCCCACCCCACTCAGATTGGTCTCACAATCACACCACACTCACCCTGGTCTCACAATCACACCACACTCACCCTGGTCTCAATCACACCACACTTACCCTGGTCTCAATCACACTATACTCACATTGGTCCCACAACCACACTACACTCAACCTGGTCTCACAATCACACCACACTCACCCTGGTCTCAATCATACCACACTCACCCTAGTCTCAATCACACCACACTCACCCTGGTCTCTGAATCATACCACACGCACCCTGGTCTGAATCACACCACACTCACCCTGGTATCACACTCACACCACACTCAGATTGGTCTCACAATCACACCACACTCACCCTCGTCTCAATCATACCACACTCACCCTGCTCTGAATCACACCACACACACGCTGGTCTGAATCACACCATACTCACCCTGGTCTCAATCACACCACACTCACCCTGGTCTCAATTACACCACACTCACCCTGGTCTCTCAATAACACCACACTCACCCTGGTCTCATAATTACACCACACTCACCCTGGTCTCAATCAGACCACACTCTCCCTGGTCTCAATCACATCACACTCACCCTGATCTCAATCACACCACACTCACCCTGGTCTCACAATCACATCACAATCACATCACACTCACACTGGTCTGAATCACACCACACTCACTCTCATCTCTCAATCACACCACACACATCCTGGTCTGAATCACACCACAGTGACCCTGGTCTCACAATCACACCACATTCAGATTGGTCTCACAATCACACCACACTCACGCTGGTCTCAATCACACCATACTCACATTGGTCCCACAATCACACTACACTCTACCTGGTCTCACAATCACACCACACTAACCCTGGTCTCAATCATACCACACTCACCCTGGTCTCGCAGTCACACCACGCTCACTCTGGTCTCACAATCACACATACTCACATTGGTCTGAATCTCACCACAATCACCCCAGACTCAAAATCACACCACAATCACCCTGGTCTCACAATCACACCACACCTACCCTGGTCTCAATCACACCACACTCACATTGGTCTCACAATCACACTACACTCACCCTGGTCTCACAATCACACATACTCACATTGGTCTGAATCTCACCACAATCACCCCAGACTCAAAATCACACCACAATCACCCTGGTCTCACAATCACACCACACTCACGCTGGTCTCAATCACACCATACTCACATTGGTCCCACAATCACACTACACTCTACCTGGTCTCACAATCACACCACACTAACCCTGGTCTCAATCATACCACACTCACCCTGGTCTCGCAGTCACACCACACTCACTCTGGTCTCACAATCACACATACTCACATTGGTCTGAATCTCACCACAATCACCCCAGACTCAAAATCACACCACAATCACCCTGGTCTCACAATCACACCACACCTACCCTGGTCTCAATCACACCACACTCACATTGGTCTCACAATCACACTACACTCACCCTGGTCTCAATCACACCACACTCACCCTGGTCTCACAATCACATCATAATCACATCACACTCACCCTGGTCTGAATCACACCACACTCACTCTGATCCCTCAATCACACCACACACATCCTGGTCTGAATCACACCACACTGACCCTGGTCTCACAATCACACCACATTCAGATTGGTCTCACAATCACACCACACTCACGCTGGTCTCAATCACACCATACTCACATTGGTCCCACAATCACACTACACTCTACCTGGTCTCACAATCACACCACACTCACCCTGGTCTCAATAATACCACACTCACCCTGGTCTCGCAGTCACACCACACTCACTCTGGTCTCACAATCACACATACTCACATTGTTCTGAATCTCACCACAATCACCCCAGACTCAAAATCACACCACAATCACCCTGGTCTCACAATCACACCACACTTACCCTAGTCTCACAATCACACCACACCTACCCTGGTCTCAATCAGACCACACTCTCTATGGTCGCAATCACACCACACTCACCCTGGTCTCAATCAGACCACACTCTCTATGGTCGCAATCACACCACACTCACCCTGGTCTCAATCACACCACATTCACCCTGGTCTCAATCACACCACACTTACCCTGGTCTCAATCACACCATACTCAGATTCGTCCCACAATCACACTACACTCAACCTGGTATCACAATCACACCACACGCACACTGGTCTGAATCACGCCACACTCACCCTGGTCTCACAATCACACCACACTCAGATTGGTCTCACAATCACACCACACTCACCCTCGTCTCAATCATACCACACTCACCCTGCTCTGAATCACACCACACACACGCTGGTCTGAATCACACCATACTCACCCTGGTCTCAATTACATCACACTCACCCTGGTCTCAGAATCACATCACACTCACCGTGGTCTCAATCACACCACACTCACCCTGGTCTTACAATCACACCACATTCACCCTGGTCTCAATCACACCACACTCAACCTGGTCTCACAATCACACCACATTCAATTTGGTCTGAACCACACCACACTCACCCTGGTCTCACAATCACACCACACTCACTCTAGTCTCACAATCACACACACTTACATTGGGCTCAAACTCACCACAATCACCCCAGTCTCACAATCACCCTGGTCTCACAATCACACCACACTCACTCTGATCTCTCAATCACACCACACACATCCTGGTCTGAATCACACCATACTGACCCTGGTCTCACAATCACACCACATTCAGATTGGTCTCACAATCACACCACACTCACGCTGGTCTCAATCACACCATACTCACATTGGTCGCACAATCACACTACACTCTACCTGGTCTCACAATCACACCACACTCACCCTGGTCTCAATCATACCACACTCACCCTGGTCTCGCAGTCACACCACACTCACTCTGGTCTCACAATCACACATACTCACATTGGTCTGAATCTCACCACAATCACCCCAGACTCAAAATCACACCACAATCACCCTGGTCTCACAATCACACCACACTTACCCTGGTCTCACAATCACACCACATGCACCCTGGTCTCAATCACACCACGCTCACCCTGGTCTCACAATCACACCACACTCACTCTGGTCTCACAATCACACACACTCACATTGGTCTCAATCTCACCAAAATCACCCTGGTCTCACAATCACACCACATTCACCCTGGACTCAATCACACCACACTCACCCTGGTCTCAATCACACCACACTCACCCTGGTCTCAGACTCACACCACACTCACTCTGGTCTCACAATCACACATACTCACATTGGTCTGAATCTCACCACAATCACTCCAGACTCAAAATCTCACCACAATCACCCTGGTCTCACAATCACACCACACTTACCCTGGTCTCACAATCACACCACACCTACCCTGGTAGCAATCACACCACACTCACACTGGTCTGAATCACACCATACTCTCCCTCGTCTGAATCACACCACACTCACCCTGGTCTGAATCACACCACACTCACCCTGGTCTCACAATCACACCACACTCAAATTGGTCTCACAATCACACCACACTCACCCTGGTCTCAATCATACCACACTCACCCTGGTCTCACAATCAAGCCACACTCACCCTGGTCTCACAATCACACGACACTCACCCTGGTCTCACAATCACACTACACTCACCCTGGTCTCAATCAAACCACACTCACCCTAGTCTCACAATCACACCACACTTACCCTGGTCTCAATCACACCCCACTCACATTGGTCTCACAATCACACCACACTCACCCTGGTCTCACAATCACTCCACACTCACATTGGTCTCAATCACACCACGGTCACCCTGGTCTCTCAATCACACCACGCTCACTCTGGTCTCACAATCACACACACTCACATTGGTCTCAATCTCACCACAATCACCCCAGTCTCACAATCACACAACAATCACCCTGGTCTCACAATCACACCACACTTACCCTGGTCTCAATCACACCACACTCACATTGGTCTTACAATCACACCACATTCACGCTGGTCTCAATCACACCATACTCACATTAGTCCCACAATCACACTACACTCTACGTGGTCTCACAATCACACCACACTCACCCTGGTCTCAATCATACCACACTCACCCTGGTCTCACAGTCACACCACACTCAGATTGGTCTCACAATCACACCACACTCACCCTGGTCTCAATCAGAACACACTCTCTATGGTCGCAATCACACCACACTCACCCTGGTCTCAATCACACCACATTCACCCTGGTCTCAATCACACCACACTCACCCTGGTCACATATTCACACCACACTCAACCTCGTCTCAATCATACCACACTCACCCTGGTCTCACAGTCACACCACACTCAGATTGGTCTCACAATCACACCACACTCACCCTGGTCTCAATCACACCACATTCACCCTGGTCTCAATCACACCACTCTCAACCTCATCTCAATAACACCACACTCACCCTGGTCTCACAATCACACCATACTTACCCTGGTCTCAATCACACCACACTCACATTGGTCTCACAATCACACCACACTCACCCTGGTCTCACAATCACACCACACTTACCCTGGTCTCACAATCACACCACATTCACCCTGGTCTCAATCACACCACACTCACCCTGGTCTCACAATCACACCACACTCACTCTGGTCTCACAATCACACACACTCACATTGGTCTCAATCTCACCAAAATCACCCTGGTCTCACAATCACACCACATTCACCCTGGTCTCAATCACACCACACTCACCCTGGTCTCGCAGTCACACCACACTCACTCTGGTCTCACAATCACACATACTCACATTGGTCTGAATCTCACCACAATCACCCCAGACTCAAAATCACACCACAATCACCCTGGTCTCACAATCACACCACACTTACCCTGGTCTCACAATCACACCACATGCACCCTGGTCTCAATCACACCACGTTCACCCTGGTCTCACAATCACACCACACTCACTCTGGTCTCACAATCACACACACTCACATTGGTCTCAATCTCACCAAAATCACCCTGGTCTCACAATCACACCACATTCACCCTGGTCTCAATCACACCACACTCACCCTGGTCTCAGACTCACACCACACTCACTCTGGTCTCACAATCACACATACTCACATTGGTCTGAATCTCACCACAATCACTCCAGACTCAAAATCTCACCACAATCACCCTGGTCTCACAATCACACCACACTTACCCTGGTCTCACAATCACACCACACCTACCCTGGTAGCAATCACACCACACTCACACTGGTGTGAATCACACCATACTCTCCCTCGTCTGAATCACACCACACTCACCCTGGTCTGAATCACACCACACTCACCCTGGTCTCACAATCACACCACACTCAAATTGGTCTCACAATCACACCACACTCACCCTGGTCTCAATCATACCACACTCACACTGGTCTCACAATCAAGCCACACTCACCCTGGTCTCACAATCACACGACACTCACCCTGGTCTCACAATCACACTACACTCACCCTGGTCTCAATCAAACCACACTCACCCTAGTCTCACAATCACACCACACTTACCCTGGTCTCAATCACACCCCACTCACATTGGTCTCACAATCACACCACACTCACCCTGGTCTCACAATCACTCCACACTCACATTGGTCTCAATCACACCACGGTCACCCTGGTCTCTCAATCACACCACGCTCACTCTGGTCTCACAATCACACACACTCACATTGGTCTCAATCTCACCACAATCACCCCAGTCTCACAATCACACAACAATCACCCTGGTCTCACAATCACACCACACTTACCCTGGTCTCAATCACACCACACTCACATTGGTCTTACAATCACACCACATTCACGCTGGTCTCAATCACACCATACTCACATTGGTCCCACAATCACACTACACTCTACGTGGTCTCACAATCACACCACACTCACCCTGGTCTCAATCATACCACACTCACCCTGGTCTCACAGTCACACCACACTCAGATTGGTCTCACAATCACACCACACTCACCCTGGTCTCAATCAGAACACACTCTCTATGGTCGCAATCACAC